>NC_081755.1:17408091-17675591 GCF_963082965.1 Carassius carassius | reverse complement strand
GACCAATCTCATTGATTGCTATGAAATTAAGGTGCTGATATGTGAAGGATTATTTTCACATAAAGAGCACTGTAAAACTTTTCATGCTTTGCAGTAAACTTTTCAAACATTGTAGTAATTAACTAGCAGCAGTTTTACCTTCAAAATGGTGTCAAAATGAGCGTGTTAACACAGGTGATTCATTTTTTTTAGTTTAACTTGTTAGAAATATTGAATGCAATTAACGCAGGGGTGGGGCTAGGGTTGGCCACCCATTCACAACTGCTGCTTCTGTCACTTTTTCTCTTGACAAGAAGTGCATTTATTCAGTCCTAGAATGACTGAGAATGGGAGATGTTTCAGACGGGCGCTCCACTTCACTTTAGCGCCAGGCGTGAATTCAAACAGAGCAGAAACGGTACTGTGCTCGCAGCGTGTGCTCTTCAATTGCTCGCACAAATATGCTGTAGCCTGTCTCGTTTCATATCAAAGCACAAAATAAATCATGTGCATACAATGTTGTGGTTAGTTAAGTCATGAAGTTAACAAAAAAGGCAATTAAAGCTGCCTTAAAACTGTGTTTAATATATTTTATATGTCACATTTAAAGGTGCCATGTGCAAAAAATGAGGTAAAAATATACAAAAAATGACCTACACGCATCAAAAGTATGAGAAGAAATAAGGGCGATGATGTCATTACAAAAATGTCAAGTTATAGTGCTGCAGAGATATCAACCTTAATTAGCAGTAGCATTACTAGCCCCGGCCCGACAGGTGTCGTAATACCAGTTTCGGCCATGGGAGACGGTATGCGGGCAACATAACCACCAGCCAACCTGCAATACACGAATAACTCGCACGGCTTGTGGGCGTAATCTAACCTGATGTCAATCGTGTGGAAAGTACAGCCCACTACTTCACTTCAGTTCAGAGAAGAGAGCGGAAGGATAACTTAAGCCCTTGGCAAGAGACCACCACCCGCTACAGGGAAACAACCGCGCTCTGAATCACAAATTAAATCCGATAAGAAAAGGAGCCGAACCAGAGTAAACATCGGCACTGCTTTCAATCGCTGGAGACAACTGATGGACCTGAAAGAAATGAGGTTCGACACCGAACTTGCAACATTTCTTTTGGATTGGTAAGTTAGATGCTGTTAGTATTTCGCTAGAAGTTTGTTTTATATGTTTGTGTATTTTTTTTTCGGGAAGTTATAACATAGAAATGTATCGAAGGCTGTTCTATAAACGTGCTAATGTTAGCGATGGCTAACCGTAGCTGCGTTTGATAATTAGCTAGCTATAACTTACCCATTTTTTTATATCATAAGTAACGTTAACCTGCTCTGTCTAGTCTGTTGGTCTCCGTGTCCTCTTTGCTTCGTGGTTTTTCTGTACGTGAGAAAATTGATGTGTTGCATGAAAGCGTGTGAAAAGAGTCAATTGCGTGTGTCTCACGGTAAATGCTTGAGAGTTGGCAGCTCTGGTTACGTTGGTTGGCGCTAGCCTGGTCAACATCAGCTGTCTGATGTTGACCAATGATGTTGACAGAATACTGTCTGTCAAATTAATTTAATTCAAATAATGTGTATATACAACTCAATGTAATATGAACAAAACGAATATGAACATATTCCCTGGTAAAGGTGAAGGGGAGTAGCTTGAAGATGTCATGTTTCAAAATCACTTGACATCACCCAACGTTCCTCTGGAGGCAAAACGTCCTATTATAGCAGCGGTTCTCATTTCCAGTCCTCGCGCCCCACTGCTCTGCATATTTTGCACGTTTCTCTTTGTTAACACACCTGGTTCAGATAATCAGCTCGTTAGAAATGAACTCCGTGCATGAACTGTTTTTCAAATGTTCATTGCTCCCTACTCTCTGAGCAGGGGAAATCTGTTGAAGTTTACCTCACATCGAAACATTCATTCACTGATTTGTGCTGTGCAGCGTCTTTAAACATGGACAACTGTGACATCATATACCTCTGTAAATCAATACAATTTAAATTCACGTCTTGCACACTTCAATGCACTTTGATTGGAACATATAGCTACGTTCACTTCGAACTGGAATCATGGCTGAATATCCTGTGATGTCCACTTCGCAGGGCACTTATGTTCGAATAGAACAAATGTCTGAAGCGCTAAGAGAAACGTTCAAAATGTGCAGAGCAGTGGGGCGCGAGGACTGCAATTGAGAACCGCTGTCTTATAGGCTTATTATGCTCTAGGGTTGTTGTGAAGGTAGGGGCGGAGCATAGAGACTGCCGTTTCTCGTTTGTTACTCTAGAGTAGACCAATTCACTTTATTGAGGCATACTGCCCCCATCTGGTATGGAATGTGGAGTATGACTTGCTTTTTTTGCCAGATATGACAGATGGCACCTTTAAGAACAGCCCAGCACTGTCTCCCTCTTAACTTGTTGTGGGTCAGAGAAGGTCAAAAGAGATGTGTAATGAACCAGAACTCGACATGGGATCCATAATGCAGGCTTTATTATAAAGGCTCTTAGTCCTACAGGCTATGGTCGGAACCAGCAATATCAACAGCGTGGACAGAACAGAGAATCAAACAACAAGAGAACCAATAACAAGCAAGGGGTCAGTAGGCAGGCAGCAAAGGTACGTAAGAGATAACAGACAAGATCGGTGACAGGAAATCAAACACGGGTAGTAACGCTCAGAAATGACAGACACAGCAAATCAAGACTTCGCGTTTGAACTATGGTGGAAGTCCAGCTTATATACACAGTCTTTGATGACGATCACCTGTGCAGGTGATCAGAGTCCAAGGACGGGGCTTATGGGAAGTGTAGTGTCATCAGTGTAAGTGAATGAATGGATGCGTGTGTGTCAGTATTCAGGTGAGGGTGCCCTCCACTGGCCAACAGAGGGAATCACGGGGTTCGTCTCCGTGACAGAGCCCCCCCACTGCGAGCGACTCCTGGCGCGAGGAGGCACACAATGTCAAGGTCTACCACGGGGTCGAGGGGCCGGTTTTCCAGGATGTAAATGAGGAAATTCATTGACAAGATTGGGGTCTAGGATGTCCTCCGAGTTTACCCACGAGCGTTCCTCTGGACCGTACCCCTCCCAGTCGACCAGATACTGTAGGATTCTACCCCAACGTCTGGAATCGAGCAATTCCTGGACTTGGTAAGCCTCCTTGCCCTCTATGATGATGGGTTGAAGGGCCTGTGCACGGAACCTACCCTCTCCCTTCGTCTCTGGGACCAGCAGCGGGCTTGAGCAGGGATACATGAAAGGTAGGAGAAATACGATATGTGTTAGGCAGTGCAAACCGGAATGAAACTGGAGTTATCTGTTTAGTGATTTGGAATGGACCCACGTACATTGGACTCAACTTGCGGCACGGGAGCCGGAGACAGAGATCCCCTGTTGATAGCCACAACCACTGGCCGGGCTGGTAATTGTGACCTGGGCGCCTTCTGCGATCCGCTTGCTCCTTTTGCCTCCTCACAACGTGTTGCAGATGAACATGAGCCTGATTCCACACCTCCTCGCTGCGTGCCATCCAGTCGTTTACCGCCGGTACATCCGTTGGATCTCCTGACCATGGGAACATTGGTGGTTGGAATCCCAGCACACATTTAAAGGGGGTCAGACCCGCAGATGGCTTAATAAGGGAGTTCTGTGCATATTCGGCCCATAGTAGATATCGCGCCCAGTCGTCCTGATTCTGGTTACAATAGGCTCTGAGGAAGCGGTTTAGCTCTTGGTTGAGCCTTTCAACCTGTCCGTTTGCTTGAGGGTGATACCCAGAGGTGAGGCTGACATTAATGTTCAGGGCTTTGAAGAAGGCTGACCATAATTGAGAGGTGAATTGCGGTCCTCGGTCTGACACAATTTCCTCGGGTAGACCGTATAATCTGAAGACCCAGTTGCACAGGTGTTCTGCCGTCTGGAGAGTGGTAGGTAGTTTGGGTAATGGGATGAATCTGCAAGCCTTGGAGAACCGGTCTAAGATGGTGAGTATGGTGGTGTAACCCTGTGAACTGGGAAGATCCGTAACAAAGTCAATGGCAATGTGTGACCAGGGTCGTTGAGGAATAGGTAATGGTTGTAGGAGACCGGCGGGAGATTGTTTGGATGCCTAATTAACATTACAGTTATTGCATTGCTGAATGTAATTTGTTGTGTCCTTGTGAAGAGATTCCCACCAGAAGCGGTTCTCCAACTGATTGATGGTGGCAGTGATACCTGGGTGACCGGATGATGGATGGCAGTGGACTTGACTGATGACCTCGAAGATTCACGAAGATTCTCAGGAACGAAGATTCTATCGGCTGGACAGGCTACTGGGTTCTCGTTTTGCTCCCTGTGTTGTTGGAGTAGAGTCATGATATCCCATTGAATGGGAGCAACCACCACATGGAACGGTAGTATGGGTTCTGTAACAGATGGAATGTTCTCCTCCTCGAATTGACATGACAGGGCATCTGCTTTAGTGTTCTTGGAGCCGGGTCGGTAGGTTACCGAGAAGTCGAATCGTGTGAAGAACAAGGACCATCTAGCTTGACGGGGATTAAGGCGTTTGATGGTGCGTAAGTACTCCAGGTACTTGTGATCTGTTAGTAAAGTGAACCGATGTGTGGCTCCCTCTAGCCAGTGCCTCCACTCCTCAAAAGCTGCCTTCATGGCAAGGAGTTCCCGATCTCCGACACTGTAGTTGCGTTCTGCCGAGTTGAGTTTCCTGGAATAGAAGGCACAGGGATGGAGTTTAGCGGCAGGATCTGGGCTTTGTGACAGGATAGCACCAATGCCTGTGTTGGATGCGTCTACCTCGACTTTGAAAGGTAATGTGGGGTCAGGGTTAGAGAGGATGGGCGCGTTCCTAAACCTTTGTTTCAAGGGTTTGGAAAGCATTGTGGGTGAATTCTGACGTTGTAGTCGATGAGTCCCCTTCTTGACTAGTGAGGTAAGCGGAGCGACAACAGTACTGAAGTTCCTAATGAATCTCCTGTAGAAGTTTGCGAATCCCAGAAATTGTTGCAATTACTTAAGGGTTGTAGGTTCGGCCCAGTTGAGCATGACGTTAACCTTCTTTTCGTCCATGGCTACCCCACCGGGACTGATTATGTATCCTAGGAAAGTGGTGGAAGTTGTGTGGAACTCGCACTTCTCAGCCTTGGCGTATAACTGGTATTGGATGAGACGTTGGAGAACTGCTCGAACGTGTTGTATGTGTTCAGGAAGGGTGTTATAGTAGATCAGGATATCATCGATGTACACGATCACAGATATATTCAGCATGTCTCTGAAAACCTCGTTAATAAATGATTGAAACACAGATGGACTATTGGCTAGTCCGAACGGCATCACAAGATACTCATAGTGTCCAGTGCTGGTGGAGAAGGCGGTCTTCCATTCGTCTCCCTCCCTAATGCGGATGAGGTTGTAGGCGCACCTCAGGTCCAGTTTGGTGTAGTATTGGGCAGTGCGAAGTTGTTTGAGGGCTGAAGGAACCAACGGGAGTGGGTATCTGAACTTGATTGTCATTTCTTTTAGTCCACGATAATCAATGCAGGGACGGAGACCACCATCCTTCTTCTTTACGAAGAAGAATCCGGATGAAGCAGGGGATGTGGATGGTCTGATGAACCCTTTTTGGAGCTCCTCCTTGATATAATCCTTCATAGCGTCGGACTCGGGTTGAGACAATGGGAAGATGCGACCCTTTGGAGGAGAATGCCCTGGCAGAAGATCGATTGCACAGTCATACTTGCGGTGAGGAGGTAAGGTGTTGGCCTGTTTCTTACTGAAGGCCTCCAGAAGGTCTGCGTATTCCTCTGGCAGATCGGGAATGGACTCTTGAACTGAGGTAAGTGACACGGAACAGATAGGAATAGGTTTGACCAGGGAAAGACCGTTCTATTGACAGTAGTTGCTCCATCTCACCACTTGACCTTCTCTCCATGAGATTTGGGGGTTATGCAGACGTAGCCAGGGTAATCCAAGAATCACGGGTGTGTGAGATGTGGGGAGGATGTAGAATTGGATCCTCTCCTTATGCAAAAAAAAAACAGCCGACATTACGACCTTGCGGGTGAGATGAGTGATGGATCCAGAGCCCAGTGGTCGACCATCTATTGTCTCCACTGAGAGAGAGGTAGAGCATGGGATAAGTTGAACGTTATACCTCTTTGCGAATTCTTCAGAGATAAAATTTCCAGGAGCCGCGGAATCGAGTAAGGCAGAGGTGATAACTTGTCTGTCGTTAATCCAAAACTCAACAGGAATGCTTACACTCTGGGTATCACACATGGAAGTGAGGGGAGTACTCACCAAGCGCTGAGAGAAGGTAGATGTACGAGTGGAACAGTTATGGCGTTGACGGCCGGGTAGTCCACAATATAGTGCTGTGAATCTTTGGCAAGGCAGCGATTCGATTACGATTCATAGGTTTTCGATTCGATTCAATAACGATTTTTGCAAATTTAGAATGATTCAATTCGATTCGATTCACAATTAAATTAGATTCGATTCGATTATAACGATTCGATTCTGCATTCTTTAAGTGCATTCACGGGATTATGTAAATGCTTCTACTAAGTTATTTAAATGCTTAGTCAGGGGGCAAATTACAGTAGCATTTATGGTTAGAGAACCATAGGTTAGAAAAAAAAAAAAAAAAACTTTTGTCCATTGTTAAATGCAAGTTTATTATTATTATGATTATTATTATTATTATTCTACAAGGAATTATCATCTTTTTTAATTACTTTTAATTAGCTGTAATCAAATACACTGCTGGACAATAATCAATCATTTGTAATATATATTTTTTTCCTTATGGCAATTTTTTGATTGTTTTATATACTAGGCTACATTTAATTAGCAATTATTTAAATTTTCTGCACAGAATAAGGTAGAAAATATACTTTATAGTTTCTGTACTGTAATAAATGTCAATTAGCACTGCATCATTCATAAATTGTTTGTGGGTTTTTTTAGTTTCATCAGTTCATTCTGCTTTTATTCAGTTTAGCTGCAGATATAGCCTGGCACGTCTATGAGAGCGAGATCGGTTCTCTTTCAGTGTGAAAACGCCTTCATCTCTATTTAACTTTTCCTCTCCATCAGCGAATGATTCTGAGAGAAAACGTTTGCTAATGAAACAAACGCTACTTTCATGCATATTATCAGATAAATCTCGCGCTCTTATTTCAAGGTCGTTGTTAATGGTTTCCTTCCTATATTCGGTTCATCTGCATTGTTCAAAAACATTTATCATTCAATGGATCTGTGCGTATGATTTAGACACTTACATTTATGCTCCGTCCATGCAATAAATACAGCTGTCGACGGCTCCGGTAACTCCGTCGGTAAGATGCAGAGAGCCATTGACAAACTACAGAAAAGTAAAACTACTTCACGTTAGCATTACTGGCCACGAGTCCTATAGATCACACGTCAGCTGCTTCAGAGACGAACGGAGCGCGAGCGCAATCCTGTGACAATCTCATCAGGCGGTAAACAGTGGAGTGCGTGAAGGACAGATAAGAGGCACGATTCACGAACACTCTTCAAGGTCTCCATTAATTCGTGAGTGTAGTAATTTAATGTGTATACATTTTGAAAGCATTGAATCGCTATAGAAATCGCGATTCATTCTATTTTTAGCATTTTTAATCAATTACTGTCCAAGATCGGCGATTCACGATTCAAAAATCATGTTTCAAGATCGATGCATATGAATCGTCAGGGTTTGTAATCGATGCATCGAGAAAACGAGTGAATCGTTACACCCCTACCACAATACATGCATAACCTATTGAAAATGCGTTGATCTCTCTCCTCCGTAGATAGGTGGTAAGTGTTGACCTGCATGGGTTCAGTAGATTCCTGAGAAGGCAAGAATGCTGGGTGCGCAGTGTGATGGGAATTGGATCGCCGGGCACGTTGCAGATTATCAATGGATATGGTCAGCTGGATGAAACTGTTGAGATCTCTGCCCTCGTCTCTACATGCTAGTTCCGTTTGTAGCTCATAATTCAGTCCTTTGCGGAAGAGTACCTTTAATGTGTCACTCACCCAGTTAGTTTGTGCAGCCAGAGTGCGAAATCATAGAGCGTAATCTGCTGCCGTCATCCTGCCTTGTGACAACTCCAATAAGCGATCTCCAGCTCCCTTTCCTTCCTTAGGATGATCGAATACTGCCCGGAATTGCTGCAGGAAATCCTGAAAGGAAGTAAATGTGGATCCATCGGGTCCCCACACGGCCGTAATCCATTCTAGTGCTTTCTCAGTCAATTGAGAACAAACAAAGGCGATCTTCCCAGTATCCGTAGTGTACAGTGAGGGTTGTTGTTCCACAAACAGAGAGCATTTCAATAGAAATCCCTTACACTTGCTTGGCCTGAGATGGCGTTCCGGCCGCGTGGGCAATGGCAGATGCCTCCGGCGTTGGTGGGACCGTGGGAGCTGTATGGAGATTCTGAACGGCCTTGACGAGCTCCTCCGTGATCGTGGTTAGACGATTCAGCTGGAACTGATTGGCTGCTATCTGACTGGCTTGGGCCGCCATGGCGGTATGAAGACCTTCAAAAGCCGCTGGATCTCGTTGTGGCGAAGTCTTCTGTAATGAACCAGAACTCGACATGGGATCCATAATGCAGGCTTTATTATAAAGGCTCGTAGTCGTACAGGCAATGGTCGGAACCGGCAATACCAACAGCGTGGGCAGAACAGAGAATCAAAATCCAATAACAAGCAAGGGGTCGGTAGGCAGGCAGCAAAGGTACGTAAGAGATAACAGACAAGATCGGTGACAGGAAATCAAACACGGGTAGTAACGCTCAGAAATGACAGACACAGCAAATCAAGACTTCGCGTTTGAACTATGGTGGAAGTCCAGCTTATATACACAGTCTTTGATGACGATCACCTGTGCAGGTGATCAGAGTCCAAGGACGGGGCTTATGGGAAGTGTAGTGTCGTCAGTGTAAATGAATGAATGGTTGCGTGTGTGTCAGTATTCAGGTGAGGGTGCCCTCCTCTGGCCAACAGAGGGAATCACAAGGTTTGTCTCCGTGACAAGATGAGAGAAAACATATGTGTCAGATCCACATCACGTTCAGCAGCTCTTTAAGAAATAACAGCCAAAACAACCTAATAACCAGCTGTTGTGATGTCAGTTAATCAAAGGACATAGGGACATTTTTTATAGCTTTAAGAATTATCTATATTTCATTTAGAACTTAGTGTTTGAAAATTTCAATTTCAGTATATTTCTGCTGAAGGGCACATGTAAATATGGGTTTATGTGAAGATTGTCTAAGTTAACTTTAATTAAATATATATTTTTTTAAAGTCTAATAAATGTAAAAATTGATAGCTCTAAATTATACTGTAAAGTTGAATGGTGAATCATCTGGACACATCAGACACACCATTTTAAATTTGATTTAACAAATAAATTATTCATTAGATCAACAAAGGGTCACAGACCTCTCAGTCAATAAACATACTAGGTGCTAGGGTGTCTGTGAATGACTCCAGACCCCTGGTCACCGTGGCAACCACGACACCTCAGCAAGACTTTTGTGACCTGAGTGTATGTGTAGAGGATTTTCCTCCTGCTGAGTTCTCTCTGAAACATACTGCTATAAAAATGGACTCTTCTCTAATTAATTCTTAGAAAAACCTTTCTTTGAATGAACACACATACTTCAGGTCATTTTGTATGTTGTTAATGTTATTGTATATTGTCAAATTGCGCTAAGGGTTCGCTGGATGAACAGATTAGTGTCACAATACTGGACTTCTGTTCCCTTGTGCTTTCCCTTTTTTGGTCATGTTCCGTTCCTAATTTAGTTAATTGATTACTCCCCACCTGTTTCCATTACTCTCATAACTTTCCTTGTGTTTAAAAACCCTGTCTGTTCAGTTCTGTTTTGTCCGCTACTGATGTATGATACCCCGATTTTGATTTGTGTTTGGATGTGCCCTTTTTCCTCCTGTGTATTATTAAAAAGCCCTATTTGTACACCTATCTGTATATCATGCTAATAGTTAAAACAAATCTATAAATTATGTCAACAATACTTATCTACTCTGTATAGTTATTGTACATATTGTAGACCTTGTATATTCCGTACTTACTGCTTATTGCACTTCTGGTTAGATGCAAACTACATGTGCTACATAACTACATGTGCAGTGACAATAAAGTAACATTGAATCTAATCTAATCTAATAAGAGGCCAGAAAAGTTAAATGTACATATAAGGAACAGCTGGAGGACCAATTTGCAACTTATTAGGTCAATTGGCAACATGATTGGGTATAAAAAGAACCTCTCAAAGTGGCAGTGTGTCTCAGAAGTCAAGATGGGCAGAGGATCACCAATTCCCCCAATGCTGCGGCGAAAAATAGTGGCGCAATATCAGAAGGAAGTTCTCAGAGAAAAATTTGTTTGAAGTTATCATCATCTGCAGTGCATAATATCATCCAATGATTCGGAGAATCTGGAACAGTCTCTGTGCGTAAGGGTCAAGGCCGGAAAACCATACTAGATGCCGTGATCTTCGGGCCCTTAGACGGCACTGCATCACATACAGGAATGCTACTGTAATGGAAATCACAACATGGGCTCAGGAATACTTCCAGAAAACATTGTCGGTGAACACAATCCACCATGCCATTTGCCGTTGCCGGATAAATCTCTAAAGGACAAAAAAGAAGCCATATCTAAACATGATCCAGAAGCACAGGCGTTTTCTCCATAGAAAACTGTTCTATGGTCAGACAAATCAAAATTTGAAGTTCTTTTTGGAAAACTGGGATGCCATGTCATATGGACAGAAGAAGACAAGGACAAGGACAACCCAAGTTGTTATCAGTGCTCAGTTCAAAAGCCTGCATCGCTGACGGTATGGGGTTGTATGAGTGACACGGGCATCTTACACATCTGGAAAGGCACCATCAATGCTGAAAGGTATGTCCAAGTTCTAGTACAACATATGCTCCAATCCAGACGTCGTCTCTTTCAGGGAAGACCTTGCATTTTCCAACATGACAATGATAGGCCACATACTGCTTTAATTACAACATCATGGCTGCGTAGAAGAAGAATCTGGGTACTGAAATGGCCAGCCTGTAGTCCAGATCTTTCACCCATAGAAAACATTTGGCGCATCATAAAGAGGAAGATGTGACAAAAAGCAACTAGAAGCCTGAAAGAACTAGAAGCAACAAGAAGCCATAAACAGGAAGATCGACAGTTGAGCAGCTAGAAGCCTGTATTAGACAAAAATGGGACAAAATTCTTATTCCTAAACTTGAGCAACTTGTCTCCTCAGTCCCCAGACGTTTGCAGACTGTTTTAAAAAGAAGAGGGGATGCAACACAGTGGTAAACATGGCCTTGTCCCAACTTTTTTGAGATGTGTTGATGCCATGAAATTTGAAACTTCCACATCATTGCATTGTTATTATTCACAATTTCTACAGTGTCCCAACTTTAATGGAATCGGGTTTGTATAAGACTTAATAGAATAGACAATCAATTAAAAAAATAACAACAATGTGGCAGAAAAAATAAAAATAAAAAATATAAAAAAGACAGAATTTGACTGTACAAATGGGCTATTTAAAGATGACCAGTGTTGAGTTAAGTTATATACACATGTGCAGGCCTGAGATGTTATTTATTGTTAAGGTGGAATATGGCCTGAATGAAAAAGCTGTCCATGTCTGGCTGTTTTTGTGCACAGTGCTCTGAAGCGCCGGCCAGAAGGCAATAGTTCAAAGTGATTTTACCAGTACTTTTCCTCATGAACACATGAGCAATGATGAACACAAAAAAAGACTCAATGACAGCTGAGTAGAACAGTGTGAGCAGCTCCTGTGGCAGGTTGAACAACCTCAGGCCAGGGACACACTACACAATTTTCAATTCTTAATCGATTTTGAAACTGTGGGCGACCACAGACATAATGACAATTTCAACCCATTTTTTGCATGGAAAACGCAACCCTGCCCCGGTCTCATGGCGAAAACGTACCTGTGGGAACTTTTTCACGAGATGCGGTATACATTTCAATAAGTACATATCACTGCAGTTTCCAACAGAAATGTCCACTGAGTGGTATTAAGATAGTATTAATTTCCCCAGAACAGATGAATGTACATACTGTTAGTTTTATGGTGTGCAGATGTACTGAACAATAATTAATAAATAAACTGGGGTAGGTGTAGATATTAATAAAATACAATCTAATAGGTAAAAAACAAAATGTATTGTTAGTTTCCGGCCACAGCGGTATTAAACACATTTTATGTAATGTTGGTTTTGAACGTGGTTTCACCACAGTTCTGACTTTAAATGTCAGTTAAGTGGCGCAATAAGTCTTATGTTCTGTGACGTTTTAAAATAACATACCAACAGTGCCGGCCCGTCCAAAAGGCGATATAGGCGGTCACCTGGGGCCCCTCTTTGATTTGAGGGCCCCGCGAATGATGTCATGCATTTGTAATGTTTTTATTTTTATTTTTTTTAAATGTTCACATACAGTTTGAGTGGTCATGTGTCAATTATAACATTAAACACGATACAATTCACAATGACGGTGAGCAAAATACAAAACATATTTTATTAAAAGAATATCTCTGAATAATTCATACATGACAAATAGCTGAAAACGATAATAATAATAATAATAATAATAAACTGTCTAAATAAAAGCGGAAAAAAGATTAGAAACATACACAGCAGCACCACACTCTATTTAGCATAACACCTCCCACAATAGGCTATTGGGTGAACTAGAATGTCGTAACGTATTCCTAGTACAGATTCCACATATTCCACTTAGCCACATATCTCTGTAAATTCCTTTCGATATATACTCGAGAAAATGTCTTAAGTCTAAAGTTATATGACGTCATAAGTCTGGTTGCTATTTTTGATCGACATATTTCTAATTTATGCAATGCACATTGATGCTATTTTAATTTGAAATTAAATGGCATCCAAACGTCCAAAATATCTTTCCAGAGCCGAAAAAAGAAAGAAGAGAAAAGCAGATGGAGAAAAGCAGGCTCAAAGTAAAGGTATGTTTCGCTAAACATAATACATTATTTATTAGTGTAGTATTAATACTTGATTTAATAAATGTGATGATGCCCATGATCACAGACATACTTGTGTTATATTTGAGAGAAAATTAGGCCACATTCAGCATGTTTCATTAAATAATCAATTAATTATCCATCCCACTAATTCATGCTAAAAAAGGTCTCCTCCTCTTTCCAAATTTAAATCTGACTAAATATTTTTACACATGTATTACATGTTGAGTTTGTTACAAGTAATAAAAATGTATACACTTAAATATTGAAATTGTATTTTATGTGCTCTCTTCTCACTGTTTTTACACCAGTGGGCTCAATTTTTTTTATCTCGCCTAGGGCCCCACAACCCTTCGGGCCGGCACTGCATACCAACTGCACTACATCTAGTTTTGTGGAAATGTCCGCCCCCTAGGACCACAGCACAGGTGTTAACTGGGTTCCACCACTTGCCAAGTCCTAAGGGAAGAGCTTCTTTCTTCTTGTGTTGGGTCGAGCTCACGTCACGGTTTTGGCGATTCAATACAAAACATAAATTCAAACTGAAAAACCTATGAAATCCAAGTGGAAAGGTTCTGCGAATGTTCAGCTTTTGTATCTATTTTATTGTTTTACAATTGTTCTGTTTTCTTTAGGAATCCTACAAGTTATTTATTTTTCATTGATATTAAACAGATGTAATTTTTTGTTCAGATCAAAATGTTATGACATTGTATGTTACAACTATAAACAAACTGTGAACATTTAAAGTGGTGTGTGTGTGTGTGTGTATGTATGTATATATACATATATACATTAGGCAGTGTTGAGTACTCGAGACTCGGACTCGGTCTTGAACTCGGTCTTGAACTCGGTCTCGAGACCGTATTTTAATGGTCTTGGTCTTGTCATGGACGTGTGCATTTTGACTCGGTATTGACTCGGACTCAAACATACTAGGAATCGGACTTATTCTCGAGACCACTCAAGTCCCAATCAAATTATTTCATGATTATTACAATATGTTAATACTTCTTTAAATTGATATATGAAATTAGAAAATTAGATAAATTAGAAGCTATTGCCCCCATCAAATTGAAAAAGGTTAGAGAAAAACGTACTGTGCCATGGTATAACAGTAATACTCACTAACTCAAGAAAGTAACTCATAGTCTTGAATGCAAATGGAGAAAAACTAACTTGGAAGTTTTAAGAATTGCAATGGAAAAACAGTATGTCCAGTTATAGACAGGCTCTAAAAACTGCTAGGGCAGAGCATATATACAAACTTATAGAAAATAACCAAAACAATCCAAAGTTTTTATTTAGCACAGTGGCTAAATTAACAAATTACCAGACGCCACCTGATTCAAACATTCCACCAACGTTTAATAGTAATGACTTTATGAATTTCTTCACTGATAAAATAGATAACATTAGAAATACAATAGCGAATGTAGATTCTACAGCGTCTAACACTTCAGTTTCATCCAACGCACCCAAAGAGATAAATAAACTTGTCACTGCAAAGAGTTACCTGTAGCCGAAGAACCACTTCTCAATATCATTAACTCATCGTTATCTTTAGGTCACGTCCCAAAACCATTCAAGCTGGCAGTTATTAAGCCTCTTTAGGTAGTTTAGATCCTACCTGTCCGATCGCTACCATTTTGTTTATTTAAATGGGGAGTCATCTCATTTATCACCAGTAAAATATGGAGTGCCACAGGGATCCGTCCAAGGTCCCCTTCTATTTTCAATATACATGTTGCCCCTTGGTAATATTATTAGAAAATACGGAATTAGCTTCCACTGTAATGTTGATGATACTCAGCTATATAAGTCAACGAGACCAGATTCAACTTCTAAATTATCTAAGCTAACAGAGTGTGTTAAAAATGTAAAAGATTGGATGACCAATAATTTTCTCCAATTAAATTAGGATAAGACAGAGATGTTAATTATTGGACCAAAAAACACCACATAATTTTGTAGATTACAATTTGCAACTAGACGGATGTACTGTTACTTCCTCTACAGTCAAAAATCTGGGTGTTATATTAGACCGCAACTTGTCTTTTGAAAATCATATTTCCCATGTTACAAAAACTGCATTCTTCAATCTTAGAAACATTGCCAAGCTATGAAACATGTTATCTGTTTCTGATGCAGAAAAGCTAGTTCATGCATTCATGATCTCTAGACTGGACTAATGTAATGCACTTCTAGGTGGTTGTCCAACGTCTTCAATAAACAAGCTACAGGTAGTCCAAAATGCAGCAGCTAGAGTCCTTACCAGGTCAAGAAAATATGATCATATTACCCCAATTTTACAATCTCTGCACTGGCTGCCTATTAAGTTCCGTATCAGTTACAAATTATCATTACTTACCTATAAGTCCCTAAATGGTTTAGCTCCTGCATACCTAACTAGTAGGGCTGTGAATCTTTGGCAAGGCAGCGATTCGATTTGATTACGATTCATAGGTTTTCGATTCGATTCAAGAATGATTTTTGCAAATTTAGAACGATTCAATTCGATTCGATTCACAATTAAATTCGATTCGATTCGATTCTGCATTCACGGGATTATTTAAATGCTTCTACTAAATTCTTTAAATGCTTAGTCAGGGGGCAAATTACAGTAGCATTTATGGTTAGAGAACCATAGGTTAGAAAAAAACAACAAAAAAAACCTTTTGTCCATTGTTAAATGCTAGTTTAATGATGCGACATGGCATATGTAAAAATGTATGTAAGCCAAGTTTTTAAAAAAGCTTGAGTATTATGTATAAGCCAACATTTTGTCACACCAGGGGCTTAGCCATAATTTCAGAAGTGACAGAAATGTCAAATACAATCATTTTATGTATGTAGCCTATATAATAATAATAATAATAATTATTATTATTATTATAATTTTTTTTTTACAAGGAATTACCTTCTTTTTTAATTACTTTTAATTAGCTGTAATAAATCAAATACACTGCTGGACAATAATCAATCATTTGTAATCAATATTTTTTTCCTAATGGCAATTTTATGATTGTTTTATATACTAGGCTACATTTAATTAGCAATTATTTAAATTTTCTGCAAAGAATAAGGTAGAAAATATACTTTATAGTTTCTGTACTGTAATAAATGTCAATTAGCACTGCATCATTCATAAATTGTTTGTGGGTTTTTTTTAGTTTCATCAGTTCATTCTGCTTTTATTCAGTTTAGCTGCAGATATAGCCTGGCACGTCTATGAGAGCGAGATCGCTTCTCTTTCAGTGTGAAAACGTCTTCATCTCTATTTAACTTTTCTTCTCCATCAGCGAATGATTCTGAGAGAAAACGCGCCAGATGTCTGTTTGCTAATGAAACAAACGTAGCGTGCATTTCATGCATCTGATTATCAGATAAATCTCGCGCTCTTATTTCAAGGTCGTTGTTAATGCTGTGGTTAATTTTAAAAGTTTCCTTCGTATATTCGGTTCATCCGCATTGTTTAAAAACATTTATCATTCAATGGATCTGTGCGTATGATTTAAACACTTACATTTCTGCTCCGTCCATGCAATAAATACAGCTGTCGACAGCTCCGGTAACTCCGTCGGTAAGATGCAGAGAGCCATTGACAAACTACAGAAAAGTAAAGCTAGCTACTTCACGTTAGCATTACTGGCCACGAGTCCTATAGATCACACGTCAGCTGCGTCAGAGACGAACGGAGCGCGAGCGCAATCCTGTGACAGTCTCAGTCAGTAAACAGTGGAGCGCGTGAAGGACAGATAAGAGGCACGATTCACGAACACTCTTCAAGGTCTCATTAATTTGTGCGTGTAGTAATTTAATGTGTATACATTTTGAAAGCATTGAATCGCTATAGAAATCGCGATTTATTCGATTCTTAGCATTTTGAATCGATTACTGTCTAAGATCGGTGATTCACGATTCAAAAATCATGTTTCAAGATCGATGCATATGAATCGTCAGGGTTTGTAATCGATGCATCGAGAAAACGAGTAAATCGTTACACCCCTACTAACTAGCCTTCTACCACGTTACAATCCATCACGCTCCCTAAGGTCACAAAACGTTGGACTTTTGGTAGTTCCTAGGATAGCAAAGTCCACTAAAGGAGGTAGAGCTTTTTCACATTTGGCTCCCAAACTCTGGAATAGCCTTCCTGATAATGTTTGGGGTTCAGACACTCTCTGTAAACTCTCTCTGTTTAAATCTAGATTAAAAACGCATCTCTTTCGCCAAGCATTCAAATAATGTATCTCTTAAATTGTGAGTGTAGTTGCATCTGATCAAATGCGCATTTTTATTCTTTAGCTTGGGTTAAACTAATTAATTTTACTTTGTTGAATCAGCAGCTATGCTAATGATGTCTCTATATGTTTCTATGTTTTGCCACGGAACTTACATGCCGTGGAAACTAGGATTTACACAAGCTCCAGTCTGGATCCAGAACACCTGAGAAGAGATGATGCTGACCCTCAGAGGACCTCAGATGATGCTAGCCCTGAATCAACAAACATAACTAACAAATATTGCTACAAGTGTGACTGCATCATATAATAATTATTAATAATATTAATAATGTTCATTGTCTGGCTGACTATGTCTTGTATTAATTTTTCTAAAAATCCTGTCATACCTGCACAAACTGACAGTCACCACTAAATATTGTAGAAACATAATTTTCTGTAAAGTTGCTATGTAAAGATTTGTATTGTAAAAAGCGCTATACAAATCAACTTGAATTTAATTTAATTGAATATGATTGTAGGGCCCTATGATTTCCGGGATGCAGAAAATGCAGACGGAATAGTGGAATCCAGTCATAAAAACGGAATTTGCGCAGAAGCGCGACTTTGTTTATTACACACACTGAAGCGCGTGTAACGCTCGCGGTGATTTCTGCTGTCTCACTAAATGAGGACGTGAACACATGAACAACATCTCCAGAACTGCACTGAGAGTCACTTCGTGAGCATTTGACCATTTGACTTGAGTAAAACTATCGTCACATCACATACGCGTAAATGTATTCACAGTAACCCATCAAAATAGAAATCCAGTTTAAAGTAAAGACAAGTATTTGCCAGAAATGTATTAATATTGTTCAGCAGAATGTACATAATATACTACTCCTAAAATGAAACAAACTTTATTTTTTTAAGGAATAATCACTCAACTTTTCTTCCATGTTTTATTTTTAATAGTAAATCCCCTTTGTTTACCAACATATTAAGTTTGCTGAATTTTTTATAATTAAAAGAAAAATTAAATGAATGTTTTAAGCCTTCATTTGATAACCAGAAAAATCTAAAAACAAAATTTCTGAGGGGGAAAAAAACATTTCATAAGGCTATTTTAAGAAAGAAAAAAAAAGATTAAATTAAAATTGTTTTATGCATTTAAATAATTAGGCATGCTAAAACACAGAATTAGGTAACAATAAAACACATGGATAAAGAAAAAATTTAAAATTTCATAGGGCCCTAAATGTATTTTGGTTAAACTTTTAATAAATTGTTGTGAAAATGCATGTGTTATTATTTTAATTAATTAGACATGCTTTTTGATTAATACAATTAAATTTAATCATTAAAAAGGAGTTGAGAAAAATTAAACAGAAAAAAAAATGTAATCAAGAAAAATTAAAACTGAAAAACGGAATTTGGGAAAAAAATAAAACAGATTTCATAGGGCCCTATGATTGACACGTTCAATGACTGGTGATTTTCTTGTGATGTGAGATGTTAGCGTAACATTAGTGCAGAGGCAGCAGGACTCAGGCCAGGACGTCTCATGAACTTAACTTAATTAACTTTTTAAAACGTCTGTTACATCATCTATTATTCAGTTTGCATATAAGAGCCACAAAGAGTTTGTGTGCAGTAAGACTAAAAAAAAGAAACATTCTGTGATAAGTGGCCTTTTTACCCTTAACTGATAACATTTTTTAAACCTATATCAAGTAAATAAAATACAGTGTACATGCCATGTTATATTTTATATACTGTTTGAGTATGGTACCAATTTTATCGTTTCCACCAAACATTTTACATACTCTTGAAGATTTCTTCAGGTCTTGTCTCAGATCCAATCTCTCTGGTCTTGGTCTTTACTCGGACTCAGCCCTCTCTGGTCTCGATCTTGACTCGGACTCAACCCTTTCTGAACTCGGTCTTGGCTCGAATGAGCTGCTCTCGACTACAACACTGATGTTAGAGCATTAACAAAAATTAATTTTAATGTTACTAATTTTATAAATGCAGTTTTAATGCAGCATGGAATTTCTGTTTGACCCGTAGCCTAGCCCATAGTTGGAGAAATGGATGGAGATGCTGACAGTATTGAAAACTTTTCAGACACCTTTAACAACTTCTTTTTTTTTTTTCAAAGAGCGTCTAGCGACCAATCTTTAGGGTTTGCCCAAACCTTATTTCTGTACTGCCGCATGAGCACGAGGTATCTCTTTCTCATTATATACACCTCTCTCTGTGTTGAGAAGAGAAGTGCATTCAGTTAAAACTGGGTGAATCAGGGGGTGAATCAGAGTCTGAAGCTAAAAAAAAGTCTTTGATCAGCAACTCTATGTGATTTTCTATGAAATCTGTAATCTCAAATCTGCAGACTGGATCTGATTTTCAGCAACTAGATTCATCTTCTCCAGACTGATCACTGACAAAGACTCTCATATGCCTGGTCTCTAACAATCAGACTGGCTGGAGCTCTCAGCTGATCTGGGTTGAGTTTGCACACAACACTTTACACCACTCTTCCTTAGGCATGACCCCTTTTGAATGTCAGTTTGGTCCATACCCAGTATTTTTTTCCAGTATAGTTTTCACAGTCTGCGATGATTTGGGATGCAACATCATCTGCTGGTGTTGGTCCATTGTTTTTTTTGTTTTTTTGAAAACCAAAATCACTGCACCAGTTTACCAATACATTTTGGAGCACTTCACGCTTCCTTCTGCTGTCCAGCTTTTTAAAGATACTGATTTCATTTTCCAGCAGGATTTGGCAGCGGTCCACACTACCAAAAGCACCAAAAGTTGGTTAAATGACCATGGTGTTGGTGTACTTGACTGGACCGCAAACTCACCAGACCTGAACCCTATAGATTCTGGTATTGTCAAGAGGAAAATGAGAAACAAGAGACCAAAAAATGCAGATGAGCTGAAGGCCACTGTCAAAGAAACCTGGACTTCCATACCACCTCAGCAGTGACACAAACTGATCACCTCCATGCCATGCCAAATTGAGGCAGTAATTACTGCAAAACGAGCCCCTACCAAGTACTGAGTACAGTAAATTAACATACTTTACAGAAGGCCAACAATTCACTAAAAATGTCTTATAAAGTATTCTAATTTGTGAGAAAGTGAATTTGTGGGCTTTTGTTAAAAGTGAGCCAAAATCATCACAATTAAAACAACCCAAGAATTAAACTATTTCAGTCTGTACATTTAATTTATTTAATACACGAGTTTCACAATTTGAGTTGAATTACTGAAATAAATTAACTTTTCTAGTTTAATGAGAAGCACCTGTACTCTCACTTCGAACTGGAATCATGGCGGAATATCCAGTGATGTCCAGTTTGCGGGTCACTTATGGTTGAATAGAACAAACCTTGGACGTGATAAGTTGTACACATGAAATATGCAGAGCTGGGAGGGCGAGAGGACTGTAATTGGGAACCGCTGATGAAGCCTATTGTAGTAATTTAATGTTATCTCTGGTATTCTGCTCTGTGAGCGTTTGTGTGTTCAGGGTGCCTGGCTTCAGACAGCAACTGAACGGAGAGTGGGACGTTCACTTTCAGTGCTATCAGGCTAAAGTTAACATTTTCTGAGATCTCCTACTGCACCTTTAATGACCTTGAAGTACCTTAATGACTAGCAGGACCACACAGAGATGCCTACAGACCACTATACCAGAAACCATTACCTGACTGTGTATATATATATATATATATATATATATATATATATATATATATATCCATCCATCCATCCATCTTCTTCCGCTTATCCGGGGCCGGGTCGCGGGGGCAGCAGTCTAAGCAGAGAACCCCAGACTTCCTTCTCCCTAGACACTTCCTCCAGCTCTTCTGGGGGGACACCGAGGCGTTCCCAGGCCAGCCGGGAGACGTAGTCTCTCCAGGGTGTCCTAGGTCTTCCCCGGGGTCTCCTCCCAGTGGGACGCGCCCGGAACACCTTCCCGGGAAGGCGTCCAGGATGCATCCGGAACAGATGCCCGAGCCACCTCAACTGACCCCTCTCTATGTGGAGGAGCAGCGGCTCTACTCTGAGCTCCTCCCGGGTGACTGAGCTTCTCACCCTATCTCTAAGGGATCGCCCAGCCACCCTGCGGAGAAAGCTCATTTCGGCCGCCTGTATCCGGGATCTTGTCCTTTCGGTCATGACCCAAAGCTCATGACCATAGGTGAGAGTAGGAACGTAGATTGACCGGTAAATCGAGAGCTTCGCCTTGCGGCTCAGCTCTTTCTTCACCACGACAGACCGGTACATCGACCGCATTACTGCAGAAGCTGCACCGATCCGTCTGTCAATCTCCCGTTCCATCCTTCCCTCACTCGTGAACAAGACCCCAAGATACTTAAACTCCTCCACTTGAGGCAGGAACTCTCCACCAACCTGAAGTGGGCAAGCCATCCTTTTCCGACTGAGAACCATGGCCTCGGATTTGGAGGTGCTGATTCTCATCCCAGCCGCTTCACACTCGGCTGCAAACCGTCCCAGTGCATGCTGAAGGTCCTGGCTTGATGAGGCCAACACGACAACATCATCCGCAAAGAGCAGAGACGAAATCGTGTTGTCACCAAACTTGACCCCCTCCGGCCCCTGGCTGCGCCTAGAAATTCTGTCCATAAAAATCATGAACAGAACCGGCGACAAAGGGCAGCCCTGCCGGAGTCCAACACGCACCGGGAACAAGTCTGACTTACTGTTGGCAATACGAACCAAGCTCCTGCTCCGGTCGTACAGGGATCAGATAGCCCTTAGCAAAGGGCCCCGGACCCCATACTCCCGGAGCACCCTCCACAGGCCGCCGCGAGGGACACAGTCGAATGCCTTCTCCAAATCCACAAAGCACATGTGGACTGGTTGGGCAAACTCCCATGAACCCTCCAGCACCCTGTAGAGGGTATAGAGCTGGTCCAGTGTTCCACGGCCTGGACGAAAACCATACTGTTCCTCCTGAATCCGAGGTTCTACTATTGGCCGGATTCTCCTCTCCAGTACGCTGGCATAGACTTTCCCAGGGAGGCTGAGAAGTGTGATCCCCCTGTAGTTGGAACACACCCTCCGGTCCCCGGTACATCGAATGGATCCGTATATATATATATATATATATATATATATATATATATATATATATATATATATATATATATATGCGGATCCATTCAGAATTATTCAACAGAGCAAAACCCAAATAAAAAATATGACAAGTGAACAATTCTTCTGTCAGAGTGAGTTTTGATGCCCATATGTATATAAACACCACTGACCATAGCAAACTCCTAGAAAAAAACACGGTTCTTCAGCCAGTGTCCATTTTCAAACACTTGCCAGACATGTGTACATACTAAAATGTGCTCATCCAAAAGCTATCAGAGGGCACACTTACACCGTTTGTTTATTTATACAATAACAATTACAGACTTGCATGTGTTTAATAATAGAGATCGATTGATATTGGATTTTGCCGATACCGATAGCTAGGTTGGACCACACTGGCCGATACTGATTAATTAACCCATAGTTTTTCAAACGAATACTGAAAAAAAAAGAAAAAAAAACTCAAGTAGTGCTTTATATACAAACAAAATAGTAGTACTAGTAGTAATAATAATAATAATAATAACAGTAATAGTAATAGTAAATGTTGAAATTACCACACTCTAATACAGCCCTATGAAATCTGTTAAATTCCATTTTATTTATTTCCAAATTCTGTTTTTTAATTTTTCTGGATTCAGTTTTAAATTTTACTCCACTCATATTTAATAGTTAAATTAAAGTTTATTAATCATAAAGTCTAATAAATCATAAATCTAATTAAATAAAATCATGAAACTTACACATTTTTAAATAAGTTTAATAAAAGTTTAATAAAAGTTTTAAATAAGTTTAATAAAAAATGACATGATTAGGTCCCTATAAAATGTTTTATTGTTTCTCACCATATTTTTTTATTGTTACCAAATTCTGTTTTAGCATGTCTAATTATTTGAATGCATAAAAAAACTTAATTTATTTTTTCTTAAAGAAGCCTAATGATTTTACTCTTCCAAAAATTCTGTGTATTTACATTTTTATTGTTATCAAATAAAGGCATGAAACTTGGGGGATTTACTATTCAAATTAAAACATGGAAGAAATGTTGTGTGACTTTTCCTTAAAAAAATAATGCTAGTTTCATTTTAGTAGTAGTAGTAGACTGTGTACATTCTACTGAACAATAGACTTCAAAACCGGACTTTTATTTTGACGGGTTGCAAAATAAACAAATACCTTTACAATTCTGTGCATGTAATATGATGCTTTTGCTCAAATCAAACTGTCAGATGCTCATGAAGTGACTCTCGGAGCAGTTCTGGAGATTATGTTGTTCATGTGTTTTCATCCTCATTTAGTGAGAAGCTGAAATCACCGCGAGAGTCACTCTCTAAACTGAGAATTCCATTTTTATGAATGGATTCCGTGATTCCGTCCATATTTTCCACATCGCGGAAATCATAGAGCCCTACAATTATCCTACAAATTTCTCTAAAAGAGCTTCACGGATCGTCCTTATAAGGATGCCGTTTCACCCGTGCGTTTCTGGGTGCAGTCATTACCTGGCAATGGGTGATGGTCACAATCGCTGCCTCACGTGTCTGGGCGTCAAGCACGCTGAGGTGGCTTTCGTGGATGAGTCATGTTCTCATTGCGGGAATATGACCATCTCGGAGCTGCGAACCAGGAGAGGGTAGGGCTCGAGTGGAATCCCCCACCGCGTCCCGAACCCTCGGGGCTGGATGATTGGTTTCTTGGGGTGGCGCGCGCTGGTTCTCATTTCCCACCCCAGTGCCTATCTTTCCGGAAGTGCATGACGAGCTCACCAAGTCGTGGACGGCACTTTTTACTGCCAGAAAAACCGGCCGGTGGGCTCCTCCTCCCTCACCACCCTCGATGGCGGTGGCAGGACAGCGGTCCCACTGAAACTCTTTCAGAGGCTCCTGGGGCATTTGGCGGCCACGGCTGCACTTACACTGCTCGGCCTATTACATATGAGACCACTCCAGCGGTTTGGAGTGAGGGTTTGGCGACAGGCTGGTGTAACTTGGACCCGGTGAGTCCCGAGGTGGGCGTGGAACACGGCACTCACCGGGTCCAAGTTACACCGGCCTGTCGCCAAACCCTCACTCCATGGTCAGATCTTGCACTTCTCCGGGCAGGGGTGCCCCTAGAGCAGATCTCCAGGCATGCTGTGGTTTACAAGGATGCCTCCACCACCGGCTGGGGGGGCCACATACAACGGGCATGCAGTCTCAGGGGTTTGGACGGGCCCGCAGCTGCAGTGGCACATCAATTGCCTAGAGTTCTTAGCAGCGCACCTTGCCTTGAACCGACTCAAAGGTCTCTTACGAGGCAAGCATGTGCTGGTCCGAATGGACAACACTGCGAATGTTGCGTACATCAACCGACAAGGTGGTCTGCGCTCTTGTCGCATGTCGCAACTCGCCCGCCACCTCCTCCTTTGGAGTCAGAAGGTTCTAAGGTCACTTTGTCACGTTCACATTCCAGGCCTGCTCAATCATACAGCTCCTGGGAGAATGGCGACTCCATCCCCTGATGGTCCAGCTGATTTGGAGGCGGTTTTGAGCTGCTCAGGTAGACCTGTTTGCTTCTCCAGAGACCTTTCACTGCCAGTTGTTCTACTCCCTGACCGAGGGAACTCTCGGCACGTACACACTGGCACACAGCTGGCCGCGGGACCTACGCAAGTATGCGTTTCCCCCAGTGAGCCTTTTCGCACAGACACTGTGCAAAGTCCGGGAGGACAAGGAGCAAGTCTTGCTAGTAGCGCTCTTTGTCTGTTACGGAGGCCGGCAGAAGGGGAGTGCCATCTCTAAGCAGAGGATGGCCCACTGGATAGTGGATGGTAAAACCCTGGCTTATCAGGCTCAGGATGTGCCCTGCCCGTTCAGGTTGCGAACTCACTTAACTAGAAGTGTTGCATCTTTCTGGGCGCTGGCCCATGGTGCCTCGTTGACAGATATTTGTAGAGCTGCGGGTTGGGCGACCCCTAAAATGTTCGCTAGGTTCTATAGCCTTCGTGTAGAGCCGGTATCCTTCTGTGTTCTCACCTCAAACAGGTAGTGGCACTGAGAGGCCCCGGTTAGTGTCGGCTTGCTTAAACTGCTCCAGAGTGTCCGTACTGTAGACCATGTTGAGATCCTCCATCACCCTAAGCAGCTGGACGAGCGGAACGTCCAGCGCCAGGCCTTCATGATGTATCCGTGAGAACCATGGAAGGGTGGGTTCCATATTGAGACCTAAGCAGTACTCATGTGTATAGTCCACTGTATAGCCTTAGAGCCCGTGTTTCCCCGGCAGACTTCTGCCTTCACAAGAGGGTTTTTAATCACCTCAAATTTCTCTGTATACTCCTAAACGGATTCTATATGTGTATTTGCCTCCGAGCCCTCCTTCGGGAAAGATGGGGCTTCCAAGCGGACCAGGTACGTTTTCCCAGTGTTATCCAATCTCACCTAGTGAGGTAGTGCTTTGACAACGGTGAGTGGAGCTACTTGTTCTGAGCCCCGGCCTTCACTTAATAGGGGCGCAGGCGGCTCGCACAGGGCACTGGAAGGGGCAGCACCCATGGCGCTTTGATAGGGATCCCATATTCGTCGGTCACCAATGTGGCGTCGAGAGTGACCGACTGAAAGGGAACATCTCGTTTACGTATGGTAACCCTCGTTCTCTGAAGGAGGGAATGGAGACGCCACGTCCCGTCGCCATGGTTGCTGTACTGCCGCTGAGCTGCCGGGTCCCTGGCTCGGCTCCTCAGCAAAAAACTGGTATGCATTGCACCTGCTGCCTTCTTATACTCACGCAGTGATCAGCGGCAGCTGGATGCAATAATTGCATGCCAATGTGCATTGGCTCGTTTAGATTACACTTGAAGTAGATTGGTCTATCGAAGCGATATCCCATATTTGTCGGTCACCGACGTGGCGTCTCCGTTCACTCCTTCAGGGAACGAGGGTTACCATACGTAACCAAGACGTATCAGTGACCATCACAATAATGTTAATAATGACATTTATGTGTAAACATCATGCTTTTTAACTTCAGATGTGAACATAACATTGCAAAATAACCTTATGCAAAGTGAGCCAATGCAAATAAGAAGCCCATTCAGGAATCTGGAACACATCTAAGACCATGCGAGGCACAAACTCCCATGAGTCTCTTAAAAAGAATGTCCTTCACAGCATATAAACATTATACACTTTGGAAATACTATGCATGTAATGTACATTTATATATTTCAACTAAAATATTTTTATTATTTAAAATAACTGCTTTCTATATGAATATAAATTAAAATTTAATTTATTCCTGTGTTCAAAGCTAAAGTTTCAGCATCATTACTCCATTCTTAAGTGTAATGACATACACTATGCCATTCAAGAGCTTGGAGTCAGTATATAAAGCACAAACGTGATGATAAATACAATAACCATGTTACAAATGATGCTGTTCTTTCAATTAATCAAAAAACCCTGAAAAAATATTATCAGCTCTTTTCAACATTAATAATAATAATAATAGGTGCTTTTTTATTAGAAAATCAGAATATTAGAAGGATTTCTGAAGGATTGTGTGACTGGAGTAATTATGCTAAACATTCTGCTTTGAAATTCTTTGATTGTTCCTAATACAGTGTTTATCTGCACTTGCAAGTGAATCTCAAGTTATTTTGTGGGATAATTAGAATATTCTAAACAATCTACAAACATAAAAATATATACATTTATTTTTTCCTCACATTCTTTCTTGTAACTCTTCCCTCTCAATCACACACTTGACTGAAAGGCACATGATGCATCTCATTATGTGGGCCTTTATCTTCTCAGTAATATTTATGGTCTATCATGCCTACTCACATATGCCCTTTCGAAATAAAAGGTGTCTTATAAATTGTAAATCAATCTATTGTTTTCTGTGAGCGAGTAAACAAGAAAATGTTCACATCATTTTGAAGCAAAAAATCTAGGCTACAAGGTCCATGTTTGACAGTCTTGTGAACAAATGTTCTGTATGTGTTTTATGACCGTATTTCAGTGACTTCAAAATTGTAGTTTTTCACTAACCACACATAAACGTACATACATACTTTAGCCATGTATATGTTTATAAGCAACTGAAAAAGCACAGAAGTAAGGGCATGTCAAAACTTCTCCAGACCCCCAAAACCCCCTTAGAACTCAGAGGGTTAACATTAGTTACAAAATAGTTTAACCCTCTGAGGTCTAAGGGTATTTTTGGGGCCTGGAGAAGTTTTGTCATTTTGTCGAAAAAGGGCTCTAATAATATGAGCAGCATGCATGTACATGATTGTGTTTTTGAGAAAATAATGTTTATGAATGGTTAGTGAAAAACTTAAAATTGCAAATCACTTGAATAAGGCCATAAAACACATACAGAACATTGGTTCCCGGGACTTTTGAGAACTGGATCTTGTAGCCTGGAATTATTCTTTCTAAATTATGTGAAAATCATCTTGTTTGCTCACTCACAGAAAACAACATAATGATTTCAATTTTCTAAGACACTTTTGTGTAGAAAGGGTCTATGCGAGAGGGCGTGAACTATCGTGCATTGTGTTGTGATTTACACCTGAGAAGACAAAGGCCCACATAATGAGCTGCATAATGAGCCGTTCAGTCAGGCTTGTGTCTGAGAGGGAAGAGTTACAAGAAAGAATGTGAGGACAAAATAATTTTTATTCATATTTTTAAGTTTGTAGTTTATTTAAAATATATTTATTTATCCCACAAAATAATTCAATATTCATTTGCGAGTGCAGTTAAACAGTTTATTAGGAACAATAAAAGCGGACTTTTTAGCATCATTGTTCCAGTCACACACTGATTTTCTACAAAAAAAAAAACATTTATTGTTATTCGTGTCATTATTATTATACATGTGGAAAAGAGCTGAGAATATTTTTTCCGTTTTTTGTCTGTATACAAATAAAAGTAGACCCTTTACAGATTCTATTAATGTATTGCACTTATTTGTGCGAACAAAACTAAAAGTGTAATTTAAGTTCTTTTCAGGGATATCAGGAGAAAATGCCTCATCCCGCGTAAACGCCAGAGGGTTAACATAAACTGACAACTAAAAATATTTATTAGTGTCAGTTAATTTCTTAGTTAATGTTTATTAAACCAAAAGTTGTAACTGCATTATTGGGCCTAATAACTTACAAAGTAAAGTTGTATTGTTTTTACGTTAACATTTAACATTTTTTGCTACAAGAAAAAAAACTGTAATTATACCTGGTATAGTATAACTGTCACATGAGTGCTGGTGTGTAGAGTAATGCGCACGATGAAGAAGATATATATCAAAAGAGTAATTATAATGCTCACGGGAGAATAAGGCACATCCAACACAAGTCATCAAACATATGATATAACATTAATACATCAATCGGACAAGGAGGAACTAAACAGGCAGGGTTTTTAAACAAAAGGAAAGTAATCAGGAGAATGGAAACCGGTGGGGATTAATCAATTAACAAAATGAGAAACGGAACATGACCAAAGTAGGGTAACACAAAAGGAACAGAAAGTTCATGATTGTGACAATAACAATATTTTTTTGCAATTTATTGTAATATTGTGATATACAAGAAAATGTGAAACAGCTAGGTAATGCAGTGAAGATAAAATGTTCAGTTTTCACATTAAAATTTGTTTTCTGTAAACAGACTTGCTTGTTCTTCTGCTGTATTAGTAAATCTGTCAAGCAATAACTACCATCACTACAGTGCACATGCTACCTAGTACTGGATCTGTATCTTTGGGGAAGTCGTGGCCTAATGGTTAGAGAGTCGGACTCCCAATCGAAAGGTTGTGAGTTCGAGTCCCGGGCCGGCAGGAATTGTGGGTTGGGGGAGTGCATGTACAGTTCTCTCTCCACCTTCAATACCACGACTTAGGTGCCCTTGAGCAAGGCATCGAACCCCCAACTGCTCCCCGGGCGCCGCAGCATAAATGGCTGCCCACTGCTCCGGGTGTGTGCTCACAGTGTGTGTGTGTGTGTTCACTGCTCTGTGTGTGTGCATTTCGGATGGGTTAAATGCAGAGCACAAATTCTGAGTATGGGTAACCATACTTGGCTGAATGTCACTTCACTTTCACTTCACTTCACTTTTTTCACGATGACACAGAATTGCTACAAGGCGCCTAGTTGCTAAAAGGATTAATGTGTCTTTCCAACATTAAGGCTCTAGATTGTCTTTGGCAATTTTAGAGAATCAAAGCCTCGTTTGAACAACACTTATATAAAACACACATTTCTTAGAAATAAAACTGTAACTATGAGTCAGAAACACCCTGTTCCTTCAAATGTTGCCGCCGATCAGGCACCACACTAAGCATTTATACTTTACAGTATATTTTGCATTTAGGAACTTCAATAATTTAGTCACATGTAAAACACAGCCTTATATTAGTGAGGGTGGAACTGTACACAACAACTGTGTGCTTGTCTGCTGTTATTTTAAACAGATCGTTAAGTACCTCAATATGTTGAGTTGACAGTTTGGACTCTTCAGCCCAGCACAGAGCAGCTTCACTCCTGAATCTTGTAGGTCATTATGACTCAGGTCTAGCTCTCTCAGGGAGTTTGATGATTGTAGAGCTGAAGACACAATTTCACAATGTGGATCAGTAAGATTGCAGTCTGCCAATCTGAAAAAAAGAAGAGAGGACTTTGGTTATAATGTCTAGACTGGCAAAGACTGAGCTCTGTCTTCCTTGCCACTCAGACTCTACAGCATATTTTTAGCATCCAGCTAGGTTCATCAACAATTACCCCATACATTTTTGTACATTAATGACCGTCCTCTTCATTGAGTGTGCATTTCAGGAGAGTTTAAAAAATAATAAAAATAATTTAACTACATAAAAAATTTCAAGTATTTATTATTTTTAAATACATTTAAAAATAATAAATACATAAAATTTATGTTATATGTGTGTGTGTGTGCGATATGTGGTTATTTTGTCTCAGTATTTTAATAATATTTAAACATAATGGACAAAAACTTTTCAAAATAATTTTGGCCTTATATATACCATTGATAAAACCACAAAGCTGTTGCAGAGGTGTGTATAATTACAATATAAAGTCAGTGTGAATGTTGTTATAAATTGTATTTTCTGAAATAAGGTTAATGTTATTTAAAAGTACATATGTATGGCGAAGATGTATCTGTGACAACTCCAGCTCTCTGACATGCAATGTATACATCAGCATCTGAATTTGTCTTGGTACTGGCAGGGATTGTAAACAAGGGATTGTAGTCCCTAAACTCCCAACTGCTTCCTAGGCTCTCTCTGTGCTCTCGGATGTCTGGATGTCATCAATCTCAATCTCAATGAAAAGAAAACAAAAAGTGTATTCTTTGGCGTTCCTACTGGCATTCCCACAAGTGAACGAATCTGTAGGATTATCCTTGAACAGTCCATTTCATTAAAATAACCCAACACCGCATTCCACAGTTCAGAACGATTCCCCATCGAACCATTAGTGCGTCATAAAACACAGTCATGGTGCCAAGATGGCTAAAGGAGATGTCACCCCCCTTTCCCTTCTCGTGGCTGTCTAATCTCATACCAGCGATGCCAGGACAGCAGGAAAAGATTTCTCTTTGTTCCCCAAACTTAAGACCAAATGGCCAAGAACCCCTGTGGTGACCCCAATGCATAAATTCCCAGTCTTATCAGGAACTAATCACCAGAAGTTGCCTCATACATGTGTATTCTCTGTATTATGCATGCTTTATATTACTCAAGTTAATTTTGTGTGTTAAACACTTATCACGGCTAAATCCTTATTTACTTCCACCTCAACTATGGGAAGTATATGTATTTTGGTACCTACTTGATTGGTAAATGATTTTTAGAATTTTGAAATAAAGTAGATCTGTGTAGGATGCACCATATTTAAACTATTAAGTTTGCTTATTAAAGCGTTAAAACTAAATTCTCAGGAGTTTGGACACACGCGATCACGTGGACATTACGCTTATTACGTACATGCAAGAACCGGAGAACGGGGCGTAGGTCCCGCCCAAGACAATATATGATAGGCTTTCGTACTAAGAAGGAAGGGTCAGATGGACAAGCTTATAACCCAATTACAGGCTTTTTGCCTTTGCTTTTTGCCCTGCTTGCAGTGACTTGGGCTCTTGCCTATGGTTTGTGATGACCTTTCCATCATCCAGCGTGTACTCTTCAAACCACCAAGAGCTCACTCAAAACTCATCAACTCTTCCGTAAGATCCTTCGTTGAACTTCGTTAAAGAAAAACCCTCTCAGAGAAACTCTGTTGCATAGCAACCTGCAATCCAGGAAGTCTCGCGAACGAAGCGCCACCCGGCAAAGCCAACCAACCACTCACCATCGATTTCTGTCCCTCAGAACGCGTCATCGACCGACTACCAGCCAATCAGCGCCAGAGATTGCCTCTCCAGCAACTTCCAGCAACACGCGCCCACAGGAGCATCCAAACGCAAGTACACAATATCTCCTAATTCTGGCTGAAACTGGTGCAAATCTTATTAAGAAAACGAACTAAGATTAAAATGCTAGTAGATTGATTATCTCAGGTTGCGGTCAAGAAATAGTGTATAACACTAGACACTTGGGACTCCATTAACCCTCCGTTAATAACATCACTTTTCTCTGTCACTGTTTGAATTTTTGTTTGTGTGTTTTCGTTAGTTTAGTTTGTGTGTATTAGAGTAGTTCAATAAAGCCTTGTTTGATTTTACATACCAGTGTCTTGTGCTGTGTGCTTACAAGTTACTGCCTTAAACTGTAGATTCTGTTAGATTGTTCCTAATCAGTTATCATAATTTCATGATATTATTACCGTAGGCCACGGGATAATATTTTGTCCAGAATTAATAAAATACCCTAACCTCAACTTAACGGTGGTCGAATAGTTGATAAAGTGTTAATATTAATTCTGAATAATTAGCATACTAATTCGGTTCTTATTTACTGTAATTCAATCCCCTTTGAGTTATATTGATCTGAATTCCCTTATTTATCTTACACATCTTAAGCCAAAACCTATTGCAAAAACATGCATCTTGCTTGACAAAGAGTTGAAACTTGATAAACAAGTAAACTCAGTGGTTAAAAATGGACTCTTTCATCTCCAGCTTCCATTCAGGACGTTTTGACTACTGTAACTCACTGTACTGTGGAATGAATGCCAGTACTTTGGCTCATCTCCAGTTGGTTCAAAATGCATCAACAAGACTCTAAATGGGCCTCCGAAAATGTACTCCTATTACTACTGTGTTTATTTCCCTAAATTGGCTGCCTGTGTGGTTCAGAGTAGAGTTTAAAATCCTTAGATCGCACTGCATCAAGAAAGTTTATCATTTACACATTTTTAAGCCTTGGCCTTGTAACCTTTCAAGAAAGCATTCAAGTGAAAGAATCAACTGGGAACTGCAGAGAACAGAGAGCCGTGTCTCAGATGTGCAAACACCAAATTCTCTTGTGAATCTTCTTGTGTTTGAAATAACAAATATACCTCAAAAACTTAAAAAGGGAATAATTCAGCACCTGCAAGTTGTAATCTTTCCATACAGCTCACATGCACAGAGCCGGGTCTCACAGCCGTTGAACAATGAACTGAGTTGGACAAATACATATAAATAAATACATATAAATAAACAATTATTCCAATCCAAAATTATACCCTGCAAGAGCTGGAAAATTTGAATCACGTGATTGATAAGATAAAATATGATTTATGGATGGGAAGGACAAACATCACAACACCTCAAGCAAGGACAATATCTAATTGGTCAAGACAAAATTTGAGGTGTGGCCGAAAGGCCAGTTTAAATACTCAGGACATCATAAAATTTTGCTTTTAGCTTTTGCTTTTTAGCATTTGCTTTTAGTCATACCTGCTCTTAGCTTTTGCTTTTAGTCATCACTTTTAGCGTTCTTTGAGCGCTGTTCCAGCGTGCTTCAGCATGCACGCCTGCTGCTACTTAGCCAAAACACCACCTAGTCTGGTGAAACTTATTTCTATTCTTTTACTTTACTTTTTCTTTTCCGTTGAGAGTTTTGTGTTCTAAGTAAAGTTTTGTAACGGTGTGTCTCTGAGTCTGGCCTCGAGTGCCCATCTGAAACTTCAACCAGCCCACAACTCCACATCATCAGCCAACGCCCAACCACGGGCTTCCCAAGACATCACTTCAATGACCACTGAACTTCCAGCCAATCAGCAAACTCAGGAAACCCCTTTTTGACGACAACAAGTAACATACCTCCAGACTGAGCTGAACTGGTGTTTGTAATATAATTTTAACCTCATAGAGGAACTCAATGCCAGGGTTAATTAAGTGATTGTTGGTTGTTCGTGTTTATGCAATTTTACGTTTTGCTGTAAACTTGGGATTTCACATTTTCATTTTAAAAAATCTGGGTGTTATATTAGACAGTTCTGTCACCGATGGAGTTTTGGTTCCTTGCTGCTGCCGCCTCTGGCTTGCTTAGTTGGGGACACATCATTTACAGCAATATCGCTGACTTGATTGCAAATTATTGCACAGATACTATTTAAACTGAACTGTTCAAGTCTGCTTTATTGTCAATTTCCACATGTACAGTACATACATACAGAGAATCGAAATTATACAGATATAATTATGCATACAGATAACATTAACATTAAAGCCTAAAAAATCTAGATCAAATATAAAATGTAGATACAACTATACAATAAGGGAATGTAAAAACAAAAAGGCATATAATAAAATTAAAAATAAAGGTAAATAAAGCAGCGCAAGGCAAATGACAGATATAGTGCAAATCAATGAAGTGAACAACAGTGCAGATAAAAGTGCAAAAAAATCACTTATTAAAAAATACCTTAAGTCTGAGTAAAGTGACAAGTGACAAAGGGCTCGAGCAGTTATTTTATTTAACAGACTGATGAGGTAGTGGAATGATGTCAGTTCCATGCCGAATGAGGTAGTGAGCAGACCAATGCTGCACAAAGTGACTTGTGCATGCCATCATATAATTAGTGTGTTTGTGGGGGGGGGGGGGGGGGGGGGTCATAGTTCAGTGGGCAGAAGGGGGGGGGGGGGGGGGGTAAGTTCGGGAGGGAGTTCAGCTTCCTGACAGCCTGATGGATGAAGCTGTCCTTCAGGTGAGATATGTTCCATAAATGTCCTGGAGGGAGGGGAGAGAGACACCAATGATCTTCTCAGCTGCTCTCACTATGCGTTGCAGAGTCTTTCGGCAGGACGCGTTGCAGGCGCCGTACCACACAGTGATGCAGCTCGTCAGGATGCTCTCGATGGTGCCTCTGTAGAAGGTGTACATGATGGGGGCCGGGGCTCTGGCTCTCCTCAGTTTGCGGAGGAAGTAGAGACGCTGTTGAGATTTCTTGGCCAGTGCTGCGGTGTTTTCAGTCCAGGAGAGGACCTCTGTGATGTGCACACCCAGGAACTTGGTGCTGCTCACTCTCTCCACAGTCGCACCATTGATGGTCAGAGGAACGTTCTGAGTGTGTGCTCTCCTGAAGTCTACAACAATCTCCTTTGTCTTCTCCACGTTCAGAGACAGATTGTTGTCACGGCACCACTTGGCCAGACGGCTCACCTCACTCTTGTAGTTTGTCTCATCTTTGTTGCTAATGAGACCCACCACAGTCGTGTCATCTGCAAACTTAATAAAGAGGTTGGAGTTGTGTGATGGTGTGCAGTCATGGGTCAGCAGGGTGAAGAGGAGGGGGCTCAGCACACATCCTTGGGGGGCCCCAGTGTTCAGTGTGATGATGCTGGATGTGTTGCTGCCGACCTGTACAGCCTGAGGTCTTCCAGTCAGAAAGTCCAACAGCCAGTTGCACAGCGAAGTGTTGAGCCCCAGCTGAATCAGTTTGTAGATGAGCTGTTGAGGGATGATTGTGTTGAATGCTGAACTGAAGTCTATGAACAGCATTCTGACATATGAGTCCTTTTTGTCCAGATGGGTGAGTGCTGAGTGGACGGCAGTGGCGATGGGATCATCGGTCGACCGGTTGGACCGATATGCAAACTGGAAGGGGTCCAGGGAGGGGGGGAGGGCAGACTTGATGTGGTGCATGACTAGCCGTTCAAAGCACTTCATGAGGATGGGGGTAAGTGCAACAGGACGTGTAGTCATTGAAGCAGGATGGAGATGGCTTCTTCGGAACTGGAATGATGGTTGTAGTTTTGAAGCATGTGGGAACAACAGCCTGACTCAGTGAGATGTTGAAAATGTCTGTGAAGACATCAGTGAGTTCTGCTGCACAGTCTTTCAGTACACACCTAGGGATGTTGTCAGGACCCGTAGCTCTGCGTGAATTGATCCTGCTGAAGGATCTCCTCACACTGTCTGAGGTCAGCGTCATCACCTGGTCGCCGGGAGGAGGTGGAGTCTTCTGTGCAGTGGTGCTGTTTTGTTGCTCAATGCGAGCGAAGAAGGTGTTCAGCTCGTTCAGCAGAGAGATGTTGTTGTCACAGGTCCGTGGTGGGGGCTTGTAGTCCGTAATGGTCTGTATCCCCTGCCACAGGTTCCTAGTGTCTCTGCTGTCGCTGAATTGATGAGCTATCCTCATGGAGTGCTGTCTCTTAGCCTCTCTGATGCTACGGGACAGGTTGGCCCTAGCTGTTCTCAGGCCCACCTCATCTCCAGCTCTGAAGGCAGCGTTCCGTGTCTTCAGGAGTCTGTAGACCTCCCCTGTCATCCATGGCTTCTGGTTGGCCCGGACAGTGATGGTTTTTGTGACCGTTACATCATCAATACACTTGTTGATGAAGGCAGTGACAGTCTCTGAGTACTCCTGGAGGTCAGTGGTGTAATTGCATGTGGCAGCCTGTTTAAACATGTCCCAGTCAGTTGTGTTGAAGAAGTTTTGAAGAACCTCTGATGATCCTTCTGGCCACACTTTAATCTGTTTGTAAACTGGTTTGGCGACTCTAATGAGCGGTCTGTATGCAGGCATTAGTATAACAGTGATGTGGTCTGAGGCTCCGAGGTGGGGGAGGGGGAGGGCTTTGTAAGCTCCTCTCTGTGTGTTGTAAACAAAGTCCAAAATGTTATTACCTCGTGTTGGAAAGTTGATGTGCTGGTGTATTTTTGGAAACACATTCTTTAGGTCAGCATGGTTGAAATCCCCAGCTATAATGAGAAAAGCATTTAGTGCGTCGTTCCTGTTGCTGATAATGTTGAACGGGGGAATGTACACCGAAATGAGCAGTATAGCAGTATATTCCCTCGGCAGATAGAACGGCCGGCACTTGATAATCATAAACTCCACCAGAGGTGAGCAGTGTTTGCAGATCACAACAGTATCGCAGCACCACCCGTCATTGATGTAAACACAAAGCCCGCCGCCGCAGGTTTTTCCTCCTGCGACGAGAGCTCTGTCCGCTCGATAGCACGTCAGCTGGTCGAGCTGAATAGCGCAGTCTGGAACGCTTTTGCTGAACCATGTTTCCATGAACACAAAAACACAACAGTCTTTTACAGTCCTCTGAATTGAGTGTAGTAATCGAATGTAGTCCAGTTTATTGTCCAACGAGCTTACGTTAGCCAGTACGATAGTGGTGAAAGATGGCTTGTGTGGGTTATCCCGGATACCTCCGCGCTTACCCCTCTTTTGCTTCCTCTCACGCCGCTTGTGGCGCCTCCACTGTGAGCGAGATGCAGTAGTGGGGGTCGGTGATGGTGAAGGCCTCCGTAGCAGACCGAGATCCTGCAGCTGTTCCGCGTGCGCGGAGTTTAACTGTAAAAATGCGGTTCTGCCGACATCGAGCAGAAACTCGTGACTGTATTTGCGCTTACAGACAGGTACACGCGACGACAACATACAAAAACACTGCGACTCACAAGACAAAAAACACGAAAACACCGTTCTGTCGGGACAGAGAGAAGCCGCTGCATGTGGACGCGCCGCCATCTTGGTTAACTGAGCTGAATGATGACATAACTGAATTCAATTGATGAACTGTCATTTTGCATTATTTACACACTGTTTTCCTAATTAATGTTGTTCAGTTGCTTTGACACAAGCTTTTTTGTTTAAAGTGCTACATAACCTGTTAATCTGCACCCCGACCCAGGCGTCCTGAACTCCCCTTGTTTGCACTTATCAATATTTACAAATAGATTAAATGAAACAGGACAAATTTAATCTTATCAAACTATATATCATTATAAAGATCTAAGCCTCAAGCATTGATGACAGATCAATGTTTTTCAATGGAAAGCATATAAAGAATGTATCAGCTAAATTTGTGTAAGCAGTACACATTAAAACATGAAGAATGAAAATGCAGTACATACCAGATTCATCGTAATAACGAGTCATAAACAAATCCACAGCTGTAAATCCCTCTTTAGTTAAAAAGGTAAGGGTCCACTGAACGAAATCTCATGGAGCACGTTAAGTCCAACAAACAATTACGTTGTAATATGGATGATAATTCCTTTGTTTACGTTTCGGTTCTTCAGGGACAGAATTGTTTGTGTCCGTTATGGAATAACTCACGCTCAGAAACTGCTTCTTGGTAGTAAAAAAACGGCATGATTTTGTAACATACAGTGTCACAAACAGAATGAGATGATCCACCAAAAAAAAGTAAAAGATAGGCGGAAGGTTGTTTATTTGAATTCTATTGCTCTTTCGTGACGGCTCGTGACTCGCTCTGACACACCTGTCATATGATGGAGGCGAAACTTATCGATCGCCTTTTTCTTTATTTTTTTATTTTTCAACATTTGTTATATGTGTGTGAGTGTGTTTAATGTTGAATGTGCCTGTATCTGCATGATTACCTTATATTAGGCTATCAATGTGAACACCATCTATATGAATAGAGTGTGATTTATTGACTTTATGGCGCATTTATATGATTACCATCTCTACAAATGGCTATCAGCACGTATTTTCATTGTAATTCATTGTAAATGCTGCATTTTTACCAATCTCAGAATGTTCAGTAATTGGCATACATAGTTAAATCTTTTTTTTATTTTTCTTATTTATTTTCTTACTCAAATTATTCTTATTGTATCTTTCTAGTGCTCAAATAAATTACTTATATTACTGTATGTCTAAGTGTCTGTCTATTGTTTTATAATTGAAAAAAAATGCAGTGTTATGTTTAATGAATGAAATAGTTTGTAGAACCCTTCAATAAAGTTGGTAAATATTTTAATTTGTTTGGGGGGAGGGGTGGGGGGACTAGACATAGTCTCAGAAAAATGGTTGCAGGAATCTCATTTTTCATAATATCTCCTTCAGATTTGAAATAGAAACTCATGAGACCTTTGACTTTCAACCCATTACTTTTCTAGATTGCTCCAGGACTGATTTCATATATTTTTATATACATATAAAAAAAATTCAAGGCACTTCAGTGTCTATAACTTTTAATATTTTTGAGCATTATAAACATTATAAAAGTACAGCCCAAAGGGTCTTCTTTTCAAAGACACCAAAATTATGTGTGTAACACATTGAAGTAAGGAAATGTTAAAATGTTAAGTTAGGTAGGGCACTTTCAGCTGTCCCATTTGAGTCCCATAATGGGGGCTGCTGGCTAATCACATACATAAAGGTAACTTGACTTTACTTGACTTCACAGCAACTTGACTTTTGAAAACCATATTTCCCATGTTACAAAAAAAACAGTATTCTTTGAAACATTGCCAAGCTACGAAACATGTTACCTCTTTCTGACGCAGAAAAGCTAGTTTATGCATTCATGACCTATAGACTGGACTATTGTAATACACTTTTAGGTGGTTGTCCCTGTCCAGGTCAAGAAAATATAATCATATTATCCCAATTTTACAGTCTCTGCACTGGCTACCTATTAAGTTCTGTATCCGTTTCAAATTATTATTACTTACCTATAAGACCCTAAATGGTTTAGCTCCTGGGTACATAACTAGCTTTATACCACACTACAATCCATCATGCTCCCTAAGGTCACAAAACACTGGACTTTTGTAGTTCCTATTATAGCAAAGTCCACTAAAGGAGGTAGAGGTTTTTTGCATTTGGCTCCCAAACTCTGGAGTAGCCTTCCTGATAATGTTCAGGGTTCAGACACACACTCTGTTTAAAATATATCTACACTATATATATATATATATTTATATATATATATATATATATATATATATTTATATGGTTTCAATGGTAACAACATAAACAAACGTTACTGCGCACGCGCGTTTTTGTGGCCCTAACTTAACTTCCAGTAGACTTCCAAATATAATCAATAACAACAGCCAAGTCCCTCTAGAGTAGATTTTTTTTTGATAACAAACAAAATATGTTTGCTCTGTAAATCAGGTGGACTTAATGAAAATGCAAATTAATTATTTCCGAGCAGGAGATGCATAAAGGGTGAGAAATAGAGGTTTCCCCAGTAACAAAAATCTTTGGCCAAACATTCAAAAAATGCATCTCATAATTTGTGACTGCAGTTGTATCTGATCAAATGCCCATTATTATTCTGTAGCTTGGGTTAAACTTATTAATTTTACTTGGTTAGAACAGCAGCTACGCTAATTATGTCTCTATTTGTTTCTCTGTTTTGACACAGTAACTAGGATATACACAAGCTCCAGTCTGGATCCAGAACACCTAAGAAGAGGTGATGCCAACCCCTCAGAGGACCTCAGATGATGCTAACCCTGAAACAACGTACAGAACTACCAAATATTGCTACAAGTTTGATTACATCATATAATAATTGCTGTTAATAGTGTTCATCGTCTCTATGACACAGTCTTGTTTTAATTTTTCGGAAAATGTATGTCATATGCAAATTCTGACTCTACTGAATGTCTCAACAGAAATCGAGACTCATCAGACCAGGCAACATTTTTCCAGTCTTCAACTGTCCAATTTTGGTGAGCTTGTGCAAATTGTATCCTCTTTTTCCCTATTTGTAGTGGAGATGAGTGGCACCCGGTTGGGTCTTCTGCTGTTGTAGCCCATCCGCCTCAAGGTTGTGCGTGTTGTGGCTTCACAAATGCTTTGCTGCATACCTTGGTTGTAATGAGTGGTTATTTCAGCAAAGTTGCTCTTCTATCAGCTTGAATCAGTCGGCCCATTCCCCTCTGACCTCTAGCATCAACAAGGCATTTTCGCCCACAGGACTGTCGTATACTGGATGTTTTTTTCCCTTTTCACACCATTCTTTATAAACCCTAGAAATGGTTGTGCATGAAAATCCCAGTAACTGAGCAGAATGTGAATACTCAGACCGGCCTGTCTGGCACAAACAACCACGCCACTGAAATCACCTTTCTTTCCCATTCTGACATTCAGTTTGGAGTTCAGGAGATTGTCTTCACCAGGACCACACCCCTAAATGCATTGAAGATACTGCCATGTGATTGGTTCATTATATAATTGCATTAATGAGAAATAGAACAGGTGTTCCTAATAATCCTTTAGGTGAGTGTATATATATAATTGATACAGTAAAGTCTATGTAATGCAATTTTACATTACATTAAATTACAATACGGTTTCTGTATCTGAACACCTTCAAATTTGAAAAAGCCTAAACATTGTTTAATTTCTAGCTTTGTTTTATTTTGTATCTTTGTTAGCAAAACCCCAGCTTCATATGGTTATTATTAACATATTGAATCAATGTGAAAGTCCAACCTCAGTATGTTGAGTTGACAGTTAGGACTTTGCAGTCCAGCACAGATCAGCTTTACTCCTGAAACCAGCGGGCTATTGTTACTCAGGTCCAGCTCTCTCAGGGGGGAGTTTGTAGATTGTAGGATTGAAGCCATAATTTCACAGTGCTGATCAGTGAGATTACAGCTTCCCAATCTGAAAAAAGAGAGGGCTTTAGATATGCTGGTGTGCTGTTTTCCCTAACTTCCTTCACCAAAAAAGATCATTCTGATTGATCATTTAAAATAAAGCCATGACTTCATATTTCATGAAAATTGTATTATGCTTCAGCAAATTTATTTCTTGTTGTATGTTCATTTCTTGTTATATAAATATTGTGGTTATTATCATTATTATTGCTATAGTTCTTAACTAATAACTAATAACTAAAAACATCCAGGCAATTCTGTTGTGACAGATTGGAGCTAATCTCAGCTGTACACTTGTAATCCAGGAACAGAATTGCATATCCCTGGTTTAGATATTACTTACTGGACTACTGCTCACAATTGTGTCATTAATGAAGAACAGCTATAGTGCTTATACTAGATTATTTTGTGTCTTGGCATGAAAAATATCTTTCCTAAGTCAAATGTTTTAAAAATTAAGTATATGAAAACTGACTTTACAAAATTCACATTCCCAAGTGTATAATTGTTAATTTGAAGGAAATAAATGCTGTGGACAGCTAAAACTTATCTGTGGAATACTCATAATAAACCTTTACATTTTAAATTAAACTTATATTTTAAGAGACAGGTGGGTCGATCCTGAAGTATTGATAGTTTTGATATTGCTGGTGCATTCAAAGGAATTGGCCCTCACATAAAATAATCAAATCTGTAGGCATGTAGGCATTATCTTTACCAATTATTTTCTAGCATGAAATTGAATGTTAAAATAAGTTGTAAAGTAGAAAAATAAACTATATTAGTAAATAATTGTAAGCCCTCAATTGTAAGTCACTTGAGATATAAAAAAAGTTCAGCTAAATTATGCTCATACAAAAATAAATAAATAAACAGAATCGGTCGCAGAGAGTGTTCCCTCCTGACACTTCACTCAAAGCCCTAAAAACAGTTACATTTTCCAAAAGCACTATTACTTCTACTTTAAACTACTGCCATGTATGCAGTCAACTTAGTCTGATGCTTATCTGGATTCATTTCACAATATACAAATGGAAGATATACAGTCTTGTCTGGACGTATGTGGACACGGACTGAGTTTTTGTGCTATTGCCCTAATACACCACTACAATGGATTTGAAATATAGTTTGAAAAAAAAAATCAAGATGTGATTGAAGTACAGACTTTTAGATTTATTTTAAGAGGTTCCAAGAAAACCTTTACCATTTAGGAGTTACAACCATTTTAAGCAAAGTGCCTACAATTTCAGGAGCCCAATAGTATTTGGACAAGGTGACATGATTGTAAATATAAGCACAATTGTAATACTTGGATGAAAATCCTTTTCAGTTAATGACTGCCTGTAGTCTGGACCCCGTGGACATCACCAAATTCTGAGTTTCTTCTCTGGAGATGCTTTGCCAGGTCTTCACTGCAGCCACCTCTAGTTACTGCTTGTTTGTGGGTTTTTCTGCCTTCAGTCTTGTCTTCAATAACTGAAAAGCCTGCTCTGTTGGATTGAGATCAGGTGACTAACTTAGCCATTGAAGAATATTGAAGAAAATGTAATTCTTTCAGGGGTTACATTATCAATAAACACCAGTGAGCCCGTTCCATTGGCAACCATACATGCTCATGCCATAACACTACCACTACCATGTTTGACACTTGATGTGGTGTGCTTTGGATCGTGAGATGTTTCTTTCTTTCACCATACTTTTCCCTTACCATCAGTTTGGTACCAATCAGTTTGGTTTCATCAGTCCAAAGAATCTTATTACAGAACATGGGAGCCTTTCATATATGTTTTCTGGTAAAGTCTAATCTTTAAATATTAAAAAAGATTAAAGATTAAAAGCAAAAAAAAAAGTGAAAAAAGTGAAAAAAAGAACGTAAATAAACAACAAACGTAAATAAAGCAGCCTACAGCAATTAGGCTATTGTACAGAACGTAGCCTACATTTTTTAACCTGGAAACTATTAAACTGTCTGCAAATCTTTTTTGCTTTTTTTTCCAATTGTTTTACATGTTCTTGTTAAGGAACACAAGGATGTCAGCATGATCGGGGGAAAGTGGCTCCTTAGTCTGTTAACAATGTTACGTCTTATAGGTCTAGGGGTTTAACGGTAACGTAACAATATTAAGGATTTGGGAAGAGCATTTATCCGAGCCCCTGCCACAGCATAGCGCCGGCTGCAAAGAAAACACGCTCTGATGGCACAGACATTGCCGGGACACACGAATAACGGTGTGCTAAGAGACTAAGTTTTGTGAAGCGCTTCGTGTTTTCGTTTCACCACTGAATGGGATCCTCATCTGGTGGAATACATAGATCCAGCAAGAACTGTTCCCACTCGTCTCGGCTGGACTTCATTGGTAGCACCACTCAAACAGCTTCCAAATGACATCTTGATTCCTCATCTCAAGGCTGGCAGCCTTATTTATAAATTAATGTGCAGAAACCATCCTAAATTTAATCTTACGATTATTTCTCAAATATACGTATGTGTGATTTGTAGAATGAACGTACGCACAGAAAACGCACATATGCTTCTCTTTCAGATGTGAAATCTATAAATCGCAAATGATCTTGAACTTGACTGCAACTGGATAGATTCAGTTCCTGCATTGTTAACAACTCCTAATTAATGACAGCCCCTCCCTGGCGCATCCCCCTGAGGAGAGACCTTCTCTCTCAGGGGCTTGGCACCATTTGACACCCACGTCCAGATCTCTGGAGCCTCCACGTGTGGCTTCTGGATGGGACGCGGCAGACCTAAGTGATCTGCCCCCAGCGGTGGTAGACACTATCATTCAGGCTAGAGCCCCTTCTACGAGGCAGGCCTATGCTCTGAAGTGGAGTCTGTTCACGAATTGGTGTTCTTCTCACCGAGAAGACCCCCGGAGATGCCCAGTCAGAGTCGTGCTTTCTTTCCTGCAAGAAAGGTTGGAGCGTGGGCTGTCACCCTCCACCCTGAAAGTGTGTGTGGCTGCCATTGCAGCCCATCACGATGCAGTGGACGGCCGGTCCCTGGGGAGGCATGACCTGATCATTAGGTTCCTGAGGGGTGCCAGAAGGTTACATCCTCCTAGGACACCCCTGATTCCCTCCTGGGACCTCTCTATTGTCCTGGCGGGACTTCAGAGGGGTCCCTTTGAGCCGCTGGATTCAGTCGAGCTTAAGTTCCTGTCTCTCAAGACAGCACTCCTGATCGCACTCACTTCCATCAAGAGGGTCGGGGACCTCCAAGCATTTTCGGTAAGTGAAGAGTGCCTTATGTTCGGGCTGGCCTACTCTCACGTTGTCCTGAGACCCCGGCCTGGATACGTGCCTAAGGTTCCCACCACTAACTTCCGAGACCAGGTGGTGAACCTGCAAGCGCTGCCCCTGGAGGAGGCAGATCCAGCCTTGGCGTCGCTGTGTCCCGTAAGAGCGCTTGGCATATACGTGGACCGCACCCAGAGCTTTAGAAGCTCTGAGCAGCTCCTGGTCTGCTTTGGAGGTCCGCAGAAGGGGAAGGCTGTCTCTAAGCAGAGGTTGGCCCACTGGATAGTGGATGCCATCGCCTTGGCTTACCATTCCCAAGGCGAGCCGTGCCCCCTGGGGGTGAGGGCCCACCCCACACGGAGTGTGGCCTCTTCCTATGCACTGGCGCATGGCGCCTCTCTGGCAGACATCTGTCGAGCTGCGGGCTGGGCGACACCTAACACCTTTGCGAGGTTTTACAACCTCTGTGTGGAGCCAGTTTCTTCCCGTGTGTTGGGTAACAGGTAATTGGCGGGAAGGGCTGGCTGGGTGTCACGCTTGCTGTGCCATTCCCCCTAACACGGGGATGTGAGCACCTTTCTTCTCCCAGTAGAGTTCCCCGGTTGGCGTACCCTGGTCGAGCATCCTCCACCACCTTCGGCAGTCAGACTTGGCGGAGCAGTCTGTCGCCAGGCCCAGTACTGGCATTAGCATGCCCGGAGTTCCGGTCAGCCCCGGTACTGGGCTAGGTGTTCATATGGGTTGGTTCCCTACGGGTAATCCCATATGTGTATTCTTCCACGGTAGGGTTTCCCTCTTGGCAAACCCGTGTCTTCCCTTGGCAGACCCGTTCTGTCAGTCTCTTCTGGCAGCCGTTCCATCCCTACTCCAAGGTAGGACCTGCCTCAGAGACCCCTTCCATATGTAGTACTGCCCCCTGGGTCAGTCCATATCGGTATATCTACATGTCACCTCCCTACGGGTAGGATGTGGTCTCCGTAGCGACCTTTTTCTGGGCTCGCTTCCCCATTGTCTTGCCAGCTGAAAGAACAAATAGGGAAGATTTGAAGCAATCTTTCTCTGAAGGTTGAAATCCCTTCCATTAACTTTATGTGGGTGGAACAGCAGCGTGGCCTTCTCCAGCAGCGATGTACTCACCCTTTAGCCACTTCGGTACCAAGTTCAGTGAATTTGCGCTGGGGCTTTGGGAAGGTTACGACCTTAAGCGTAGCTTTGTGGCATGCCAGGGCTTGTCGACTATTGCTGCGCCACAGGGTTGTGACGATGTTCAGGTTGTGGCGTTTTCCATAGGACCCCATATGTCGTTCGACATAACTCATAGTGACCGACAGATAGGGAACGTCTCGGTTACGTACTTAACCCTCGTTCCCTGATGGAGGGAACGGAGACGTTATGTCCCCATGCCACAACCTTGAACCGTTCGCTGTTGCTGGGACACGTTCTCGGCTCCTCAGTGTAAAACCTAATGAGTGGATGCACCTGTCGCCCTATTTATACCCGTGGCACGGGGAGTGGATCAGGTGTGTTAATCCACTAGCCAATTTTCATTGGCGTTTTCTCTTAAATTCAGAGATGATTGGCCTCCCAAGTGAGACCCCATATGTCGTTCGACAGTTATTTTCAAAAGTACAACTTTGTACCATACCCTCTCTGCCTTCTGTAAGTATGATAACGATGCGTCCTTTAAGGGTGTATAAGGTATAAAGTTGTAAAGTTAAGGTTATGAAAAATAGCAATGGTGTTATATATGTTGAACTGTATAACTAGAGCTGAAACAATGAATCGATTTAATCGATTAAAATCGATTATTAAAATAGTTGTCAACTAATTTAGTCATCGATTCGTTGCTAAATAACTTTTATTTGCAGTAAGCGGCTCATTTCGTGCATATTTCAAATCTGCGGTGACCAAAGTGTGGCAGTAATGAGCCACCGGAGGTTTTACTCAGCCAGTACAACAGGAGAAGTAGCGAATAGCCAATAGCTGGCCTTGTTTTATGTCACGTGCTTCCCGAACAGCGTCTCTGCAGCCATAGACATCATATGATGTCTATGTCTGCAGCATTCAGCGTGATGTGGGAGTACTTTACATTGAGCCTTTAAAAAAGAAGAGTAACCTGTAAACTCTGCACTACTGCACTGTTTAAGGGGACGTTCACATATCGCGTCTTTTGCGCTCTCAAGTTCGTTATTTCCAACACCGCACCGCATCGAGTTAAAAACATTTCAACTTTTCAGAATGCAGCAACCGCACCGCGGGTCATGTGAATTAGAACTAGAACTAACCAATCAGCTTCATCCTTTCCCGTAACAACGTTAAAAGCTCAGTCAAGATGAAAGGAACAGCTGATCATAGTTGTATATGGATTTCCATTTTGAAATAAATTTAGTAGCAGAGCTACTGCAAGCGATTTTTTGAGCTGCAAATCCATTTATCCTTTGCTGAAATTTCCGCGTCTTCAAGGAGAGAGCACGTCATGGTTGCTTAGCAAAGGCAGACGCCTCAGGGGCGCTTCTGCGCGAGCGCTTTGGAAAGGAGGAGAAAGCGGCGCGCCTAGCGTTTTCCACGCGTTTTTAGGCGCGATTTGTGAACGGCCCCTAAGACTTTCATTTGTGCACATTCTCCAGTACAATGTTGTTTGCAAATGTTTAGTCGTAAAAGCTGATAACATTGCTTTTTAACAGTTAATATTTAAAGCTTTACAAACATGTTCTGTGATCAGTTTGTCGTTTACCAGTTCAAAATTCAGTCGTGCAGCCTAATTATGACTGAATGAGAGAGGTAAATGTAGATATTTGAAATGCACTTTTTTTTCTAAGTATTATTCACTGCTCTTTTTCACACAGCAGGTTTTTTGTGTATGTCCTATTTTTTTTCTGGACAACCTTCTGATGGATTTTACTTTAAATTGTGAGTTCCATTCAGGTTTCATACCATTGGCACTTTTTTTGAAGGATTGTTTACAATTTCACAGCAAAAGCTATAAAGCTTTTTCCCAGTAAATAATAAAATACAAAGCACTGCAATTTTATTCTGTTTTATTCTTATTCTTCGTGAAAATATGTTCTGAAAGATTCCTTAAGCTTTGTTCGGGATGTTAAACTACTTTAGGAGCTCTAAGGACTGCCATGGTGAAAACATTATTTGAAATCTCCTTGTGAAGTTTGCTAGAGTATGGGTCAGTGTTCTGATTGCAGAAGAGTTCGACAAAGGATTACTAACACAATAAAACAACTCCAGGTATATTTTTGATGAGGATATGACAGTGCAAAATATTTAAAATCTCTTAAATCTATGCTGAATGATAAAGACCATTTATTAATAATTTACTTGGGGAAAAAATGGAAAAAACTAAAATATAAGTACATAAACCGATTAATCGATTAATCGTAAAAATAATCGACAGATTAATCGATTATCAAAATAATCGTTAGTTGCAGCCCTATGTATAACTATGCATAACTATGTTAATGCATATATATTGTTTGCGTTTACTCTGAGTCTTTGGTGTTAAACTCTATTTTGGATATTTTTTAGATAATAAGAAACTGGACTGAAAAAAAAAATCACAGTCAAATGTAAATATGTTAATTTTTGCATACTCACAGAGCTTTTCGGCAGTTTTTCAAAGCAGGTAACAGTCTCCATCTACCCTCTTTTGATTTGATGTACTTTTTAAGGTATAGCTCATCCAGAACCTCCTCTGACATCAGAATCATGTTTGCCAATGTTGAGCATTGGGCAAGAGAAAGACTTTTACTTTTTGCTTTAGATTTTAAAAGCAACTGTACTTCTTCAACTACAGAGTTATCCTTCATCTCAATCAAGCAGTGTGACAGATTCATCCATCTTTCAGGACTGACATTGCTTTTTTGACCTCGTTTGAGGTTTTGGATTATGTTCTTGATTCACTGCTTCCTTCAGAAACACATCAAGAGAAACTTTCTCACACTGAGTTCTGGACTTTCCTGTCAGGAACATTTGCAGAACCTCACTGTTTTTGTGTAAATAGCAGTAAAACACATACAGTGCTGCAAAAAACTCCTGAAAGCTCAGATGTACAAAGCTGTAAACCTTCCTCTGATAAATCACAGATTCCTCTCTAAAGATCTCAGTGCAGATCCCAGAATACACTGAGGCGTCAGTGACGTCTATACCGCTCTCTCTCAGGTCCTCCTCATAAAACATCACATTGCCCTTCATCAGCTGATTGAAAGCCAGTTCAGCAAGTTTCACAATCACTTCTCTGTTGGACTGCAGGAGTTTCTCTGGATCTCTCTCTTCATACTTCTGGTTCCTCATCTTTGTTTGAATGAGCAGGAAGTAGATGTACATTTCAGTCAGAGTTTGAGGGATTTCTGCACTGAGATCTTGTTTCAGGATGTTTTGAAGCACAGTGGCTGAGATCCAGCAGAAGACGGGTATGTGACACATGATGTGGAGGCTTCTTGCTCTTCTGATGTGTGAGATGATTCTGCTGGCTTGATGCTCGTCACTGATTCTCTTTCTGAAATATTCCTCCTTCTGAGGGTCATTGAATCCCTGAATCTCTGTCACACGTTTGATGTAGTTGGAGGGGATCTGATTGGCTGCTGCTGGTCTGGTGGTGATCCAGATGAGAGCAGAGGGAAGCAGATCTCCTCTCAGGAGGTTTGACATCAACAGACCCACTGATTAAATCTCAGTCACATCAGAAACTTTCTCACTGTCTGAAAACATCAGTGAAATTCTGCTTTCATCCAGACCATCAAAGATGAACACAACTTTACATTCATCATAAATCTTTGAGTCCAGATCTTGAAGTTCAGGATGAAAGTCAAGCAGAAGTCTTTGAAGACTGTACTGATGATCTTTAATCAAGTTCAGCTCTCTAAATGTAAGCACAAACATGAAATCTACATCCTGATTGTCTTTTCCCTCGGCCCAGTCCAGAATGAACTTCTGCACAGAGACGGTTTTTCCAATTCCAGCGATGCCTTTAGTAAGAACAGTCTTTATTGTGTCTTTCTTCTCTCTTCTCTTCTCTTCTCCTCATATCCTGGTTCAGGTAAAGGATTAAAGATGTCATTGCAGTTGATTGGAGTGTCTTGGAGTGTCCTGTAACTTTTCTCCATCTGTAGCACTTCATGTTCTTCATTCACTCCTTCACTCTCTCCCTCTATGATGTACAGCTGTGTGTAAATCCTGTTCAGGAGGGTTTGATTCTCTTGTAGTTTGACTCCCTCAAATAAGCTCTCATACTTGTTCCTCATTCTAGTTTTGTGCTTGTGCTTCAGTAGATCAGCATGCACTGTTGGGCCTGAATTTAGCTGCAGGTCTGTTTCTGTATCATGATGATTGGTGTGGCTCTGACAGTAAGGGAATGTGCCAGTCGTTGAGTTACCACTGAAAATGCATTATATAAAAAAAAGATTTAAAAAAATATATATATTTTAGTATCCAATAACAGAAACAGTGACATGGTCAAAAAGCTGTGTTCATGTGAAATTATTTTTAATTTAAACAGTGACAGACCAGCAATCACAGATTCAATAAGTTTTTGCATTCTTTTGTTGAACATTAAAACCCCCATCACCAGAAGAGAGATGATTGTGGTCTTGGTTTTTAGAGCACTAATAAAGGTTTTTATTTATTACTATTGCTTATGCAGAGGCTACATAGTAAAACATACCATTGCTTTGTAACGATTTGTATTGTAAAAAGCGCTATACAAATAAACTTGAATTGAATTAAACTTGAATCACAAAAAACGTGAAGAAAAATGGACTGTGAAAAATGGACATTGAGCATATTGGTCACTATTAGAAATTCTGCACTATCCATAGCCAGACATCACTGCAAAAAACTTTGGGAGCTGCTGATTTAGGATCAAGTTTATTTTAAACCAGAATTTTCCAATTCATCATTTCAATGATTGAATTCAAAGCATCACAAGAGACATAGCAAAAGCCACAAACTCTCTCTCCGTTTGTTGAGAGAGTGATTATGTTAATGAAGTTTTTGACTAAAAAGTTGACAACTGTGATGCCGTCTTAAGTAATTTATAGGATCGCTGATCAAAATGATAAAATATTACAGTATAAATAATTACAGTGCTAGAATTAGACATTTTGATTATCCACAGCATCCCATCCAGTCATCGTGGCAACCAGGTTGTGAACCACTAAAAAAAAATTTTATTCCAAACCAGACTTTTCACATTTCTATTTTGAGAATTAATTATAATTTATGTATCATTCAATTTTTTTTAACAAAGGCCTTTTCCTGTAAGGTTTTCTTGCTGTAAATCATAATATTAATTTCTGTCTTATTAAAAAGGAGAACATGATTTCATTGGATGATATTTTCTGTCTAAAGTACATCTACTGTCTTGTAATATCTGTGTACATTCTGTGTTCCTGTGTTAAATGTCTGGTACATCAAGATCATATACTCACACAGGGTCAAAACGCACTGCTTCAGTCCCGAACATGGGTGGATCAATTGGGGATCGGTTGCTCTTTATGGACACACCGTTGAATATTGGAGATGCTGCTCTCTTTCTCTTCCTGCTGATAAGATAAAAGAAAAAGACAGATCAGACTGAACTGACTGAATGTATAAGAACCTCTCGGGTTACCCATGTAACCAAGAGACGTTGTGTCCTCTAGCGGACAGTATAACATATATATATATATATATATATGTGTATATATATATATATGTGTATATATATATATATATATATATATATATATATATATATATATATATATATATATATATATATATATATATCAAGTATCATACAAGTATAATATACAAGTATAGTATCTTATGGAAGTATCGGATTGGGACTCTGTATCAGCAGATATTCAATAGCTTGGATCGTGTCGGGGTCTCCAAAGACCTGATCGGGACATCCATAATTAGTCTACGAGCTCATGCACCACAAATTCCTAAACTCAAAGATACTGACAAAACCTGACTCACTGCTGAGTTAAAAAGACTTGCCTGTTTTGACGTGAAGGGGCTGATTTCCAATCCCCTGCTCTTCTATTATATGTAATCATAGTTTTCTTAAAACTAGTGTGTCTATTCTTGTATTTGTTTTATAAGCAATGTCTGTATTTGGTGTCTTTGAGGTGACTGAGAGTCTGACCGGAATGCAGGAACATTGTTTACTCATTTAGCCTGGCTTCCAGAGAATAAATATGTATTTGTTTTGTAATAACTCATCTGAATCATTATAAAATAAAATACTGCCTTTTATAGATTATCAGTTTGAACTTTGTTCTTATTTTTTATGTGGTTCTCGTGATAGCTGTATGAGACATGGAGACAATCCCTGTATTCACTAACTCTTACATATGCTTAATGTTTATTATTCTTTTTTATGTTAACAGCACCATTTATTGCTATATGCTCGAACTCTGACATCGAACCATGTATGCTTTGCTCCATGTGAATGAATTGTTCTGTTCCAGTAATATGCTGCAGCTCTAAATAAATAAATCTAAATCAATGTTTTGTAGAAATGTAAACACAGATAAAAACGCTTTCTATGAGGGTTAGGCAGAAGTGCCAACATGTGTCTGTCTGTGTGTGTGTGTGTGTGTTTCGACATCCCAATTTGTGTCCATTTTGGAGCAGATTGTTTGTTGTTGGGCAAATGTATTATTTAGAATTTATTATCTTGGATCAATTACTTAATATAGTGTGTGCTATATAATACTATTGAATTATTGATTATTGCTGTATGATTGATTGTCATATTGATTGATTAAAAAGCATTGTGTGTTTCTGGTATAAATTCAATAGTAAAACACACACACACACACACACAAACACACTCCCTGTCAGTTTTTCAGATTGTAGGGGCAGTACACCAATACAATATTTAATCTAGGGCACCAACAGAGTCTGTGCCCAGAACTACATGATACTTACAGAGAGTCAGAGGTCACAGCAGCTCCATCACTGAGAAGAGGAGGCTGAATCATGGAGTTGTTAGTCTTCATAGACACACAGCTGAATCCTGAAGACCCTACTCTCTGAGCGTCAACATCACTGAGAAGAGGGGGCTGATTAATGGAGTTGTTAGTCTTCATAGACACACAGCTGAATCCTGGAGATGATGCTCTCTGAGTGTCAACATCACTGAGAAGAGGGGGCTGAATCATGGAGTTGTTACTCTTCATTGACACACAGCTGAATCCTGAAGACCCTACTCTCTGAGCGTCAACATCACTGAGAAGAGGGGGCTGATTCATGGAGTTGTTACTCTTCATAGACACGCAGCTGAATCCTGAAGACCCTACTCTCTGAGCGTCAACATCACTGAGAAGAGGGGGCTGAATCATGGAGTTGTTACTCTTCATTGACACACAGCTGAATCCTGAAGACCCTACTCTCTGAGCGTCAACATCACTGAGAAGAGGGGGCTGATTCATGGAGTTGTTACTCTTCATAGACACACAGCTGAATCCTGAAGACCCTAATCTCTGAGCATCAACATCACTGAGAAGAGGGGGCTGATTCATGGAGTTGTTACTCTTCATAGACACGCAGCTGAATCCTGAAGACCCTACTCTCTGAGCGTCAACATCACTGAGAAGAGGGGGCTGATTCATGGAGTTGTTACTCTTCATAGACACACAGCTGAATCCTGAAGACCCTACTCTCTGAGCGTCAACATCACTGACAAGAGGGGGCTGATTCATGGAGTTGTTACTCTTCATAGACACGCAGCTGAATCCTGGAGATGATGCTCTCTGAGCGTCAACAGTAGTCTCCTCCTCTCTCTCCTCACACACACTCATTTCATAGGCAGGTTTCTCCTCCTCTTCCCACTTGATGAGAAACTTGATTTCAAGCCTGTAAGTTGCAGAAGATATAATACATAGTACAGAACAACATTTGAATTTGATCATTTAAAAATCAATTATTGGGTTTTACTTTCTATTTTATAATTTGTATTTATTCCTCTTTAACTTAACCTGAATGGTTCTCAATCTGTTGCTCTAAATCAGGCGTCTCCAGTCCTGCTCCTGGAAAGCTACTGTCCTGCAAAGGTCAGCTTCAACCCTAATCAAACACACCTGAACCAAATAATCAAGGTCTTAAGTTATTTGAAGGTGTGTTGAAGCAGGAAGTTAGCTCTCCAGAAGCAGGGTTGTAGATCCGCTGCCTGGCCCACACATCCTCGCCGTGGCCGGGGGGAGTCAAAAGACAACCGCCCCTCCGGGGGAGACCCGTTCGCGGGGTGACCATTAGCAGTCCGTGAGCTCGAACGACTAAGTCGGAAATGCGGGCTTTGGCCACACATCCACCCTCCTTTCTAGATAATGGGGATATAGTATAAATGTCGCCCAAAACTTCTGGCTCGTATACTGTGGATATTTTACGTGTTTATGTGATTATCCTGTGACGTAGTCTACTGTATTTTCCAAGTCAAACTGCATAATTAGCCATTCACTGGATATGACACAAAATATTAAATGGTTTAAGTCAATCTGAAACGACGTTTGCCACATATTTTCTAAATATATATATACATTTAGAAGGTGGCTGGACCATTTCCATCCATTTATGTGTTACAGTTTCCGTATAGGCCTAAGAGATAGATAATGATCTTTAATTAACTTTGACGTGACTTGAGTTCGACTTCAAGTCTGTTCCGTCACAAACGCTCCTTAGTAAAATACTGCAGCTCTTAAACCAAAGTTTTAATGAACTTACCGTTTTCCGATTTTGAGTTTTCTGAAGATGGCGTTTGACACAGCCGCTTTCAGTTTCACTTCATCATTAAACAGTTACGCCCAAAACCGCACGTGATGACGTTGGACGTGTTATTGAACATTTGCGTTGTGGCGTGGTTTTACCAACGCTTGAAATGTTTTTGCAGTCGCCGGGTGCTTCTCAAATGCATCCTAGTGAGGATTTATATGTTCATGCCTGTGTTATATGTCTTAAAATAACATAACATTAGGATGGGAGTAATTCGTTTATGACCATAGATGCAAGAGAAAATAGTATTCCATGCTTTAAATGTATTCCACATAGGCATCGATTTCGGGGGGGACGGGGGGATTTCGTCATGAGTCATTTTGTACCCACCACTTTTTTTTTTTTCTTGAAAACCTCGAGTTCAATTTAGCCGTTCTGCTGCTGCGCTGGCTACATGCTTTTCTGTTCATTAAAACTGCAACAACTGTAACATTATTTTCTCTATATGACTATCGCGCTTCTTTTTTTTAAAGAATGTTTTTCAAATGAGTTGACAGTTTGGAATGGACAGTGAACGAGCGGGAACGAGGCTACCTAGTCTTTGCTGGGATTGGCCAGAATTTCTGGCGAATGTATCATAGACGAGCAAGTCATTTAGCCTTCATACAATATCACAAGGTTGCATCCAAGTGCCATGGACTATAACATATCAAAGTGATAACCTGTAGAACAAATGGATGTTGTTGTACACACAGCATGGGTCTGCAGACCATTGACACAAAGGTAAGATGCGATAACTTATGTTTATTAAGATTTGCTGGTATTATGGCTAGGTCTTGTGCATTTGCACACAAGGGATCGGCTGTTTTAATTCTTCTCTTGCAATTAATGTTACGTTAGACTTCCTTAGCCACCAACTTAATTAGCTAGTTACGGTTTGCGTTCATACAGCAAGTATTGGGGGAGATGATTGTTGAGTAGTCAGTATCTTGTTTAATTATTGCTTGAATCTATTGCTGAATTCTGGAATAGTTGTGATGATGATGATGAGGAATGGATCAAGTTTTAGTCAAAATGCCTGATGTAGATTGGATGGATGCATGTTGTTGTGAATTGAGAGCAGTCAGATCATGGTGTGATAGTCAATAAATAGTGTTCATCTGTGCTACACGTATTTTTGCTTTTTCAATCTTGATAAAATTTGTAGTGCTTAAGTTGTGTTGTGTGTAGATATGGTAAATTGTACTGGGAATTAAATCAAATTATTACATGGCTTGGTTGAATTCCACTGTAGAATGAAGTCTGTTATTTCTTGATAATAACACCGTTGCCATGAAAAACAGAGCGTTACTATGGACGCGGCAGGATTCTAATCGTAGAGACGGAACTATTTTCTTTAGCGGACGCAATACAATCGTGTTTAAATCAATAAACTCTTTTTTAAATCAATATTTTGTGTCGAATTATTGATTTATTTGGTGGGTAGCCATGTAATAAGCGGGATATTGTAGAGCGAGGCCCGATTTTGGGTTAGATTTTTTCCCCGTTTTCAGTGGTTATAACAAAGCAACATGAAAGAGAAATTTGGTAATCATTGTTTAGGTACATTAAACCACGTCATGGCCATGTCATATTGTCAACATGGTACTTATATGCAGTGTTGGGGAGTAACTAGTTACATGTAACGGCGTTACGTAATTTAATTACAAAATTATTGTAACTGTAATTAGTTACAGTTACTACGAAAAAATGAGTAATTAAATTACAGTTACTTATGAAATTTTTAACGATTACAAAGGGGATTACATTTGAATATTTACACACATCCACATACAGATTTAACTGATTTCTTTCCCATATTGCACTGACTATTCTGAGACATACCGCCCTAATAATTTCCGGGATGCGGAAACACAAGTCTAGTTTGTAGAATCCAGTCATAAAAACGGAATGCCTAACGCGGACGGAATATGCCACATTTTGGATGACTAAATCAAAAGTAGGTCAGTACACTTGAATCAAAACATGACATGGACTAGTGTCTGTGAATATTAAGCCCCAAAAATGCTATATATGACTTGCACATTCTGCGTGTCTGTGGAAATCAGGCGCGGACTGGACACCGGGAGAACCGGGACAATTCCCGGTGGCCTGACAGCTGATTTTGCCCCACTATTTAATATCATTGTTGTATACTAAAGCGATCATTTGCGAATCCGCCATTTGATAATTAAATCTCTAAGTCATGAAGTGTTAGTCATGACTCGCGCGCTCTCCGCGCCTCCGCCAAACGGTTTGGATCAGACTCCGAGTAATCAATGCGAGAGAGAGAGAGAGAGAGAGAGAGAGGGAGAGAGAGAGAGAGAGAGAGAGAGAGGACTGTGGAAGCGCACAGCTGGAGCAGAGAAGCAGAACTACTGTTCAGGGTTTCAGGTCAGTTTCATCTGTAAAGATGCTTTTTTGTCTTTGTTTTTTTATTTAATTAATCAAGCAGCAGCACGTTGCTCATCAGTCATCACTCAAAATACTATATAAAGGACATAATTATTATCTGTTGTACAGTAGTAATTTAGCTGAAAAAAATTCCGATTTTTTTTTATAGGTTTAGGGGGAGCCTCGACAGACAACAACACAACCCTTACGAAAATTAACATTTTAATATTTAACTATAAATCCAGAGAAAATGGTTACTATTGTTTAACTGTGGTAACCAAAAATTTAAAATTATTTTACAAATGTATTTATTTAAAAATAAATACAAATCCATTTGCAAAAAAACTTAATTTTTGTAAGGGAAAAACATGACTCGTGTACAGTATTAGGGTTTTTCTATAAAGATAATGTAGTATTGTAGAGTATTGTATTGTAAAGTATAGTTTTGTTCAATCTTGAGAATTAAAGTCATGAGAGAGATGGATAACAGGGCAAAATAAAGAGACTGAAGAGAAAAATAGAAGTGAAGGTGCAGTTCAGAAGAGAAATTTAAATTATTTTGCATGTCCCCAAATTAAAGATTTAAACCTTTTTTTTTATGTTAGGTCCATACAAAAAAATAGTTTTGTCCATGAATTTGTTTGTATGAGTTTGAATTTTCCCGTCTGAATTTTTTTCCCAGTCCGCCCCTCCTGTAAATTAATGGAGAACATTGTTTTTTTTACTACACATAGGCCTACTGAAGCTCGCAGTGTTTTCAACCTCTGCCATCTCAATATAGGAGTACACGAGCACATAAACATAATTTCTAGAACTGCTTTGTGTCACTTCATGTGCATTTTACTTATTTTGAGAAAACTATCATCATATCATATACAAAGAGACAGCAGTTTAAAAAAAAACACCAATGTTTAGGAGTTTATTACACAGAATACGTCACATGCTTATTAGATAAATTTATTTAAGTTGATGTATATGCTTTCATTAATTATTCTTTAATTTTCACAAATTTAGAAAAGTAATCAAAAAGTACTCAAAAGTAATTAGTTACATTACTTTAATAAAGTAATTGAAAAAGTTACACTACTATTACATTTTAAACAGGGTAACTTGTAATCTGTAACCTATTACATTTCCAAAGTAACCTTCCCAACACTGCTTATATGATGATATGAAGCAGATTAGTGGGTCATATATCATATGTCTAATGTTTTGTACGGCTTTCTTCTTCATAAAACGAGTCGGACATCATCACATTTTTGTATACATTTTTATTTATTTACATTAATAAGATACAGGACGTCTTTCAAAACATGACCTGCGCGAAAGAGAAAAAAAAAATGCATCATTGTACCCAGCACTTCTGAAAATGCACTTCTGAATGCGTCTCTGTCCCCACCACATTTCAAACCAAACTGACGCCCATGGTATTCCACAACCCCTTCCCTCCAAAATTAAAAACAATATAGAACTTAATGTGCCTCCAGGATATGATTTAATAAATATTTCTATTAGGCTATTGCTATGTTAAATGTTGCAAGTTACATTTCATGATATAAGACATCATGACTGTGCAAGGAGTTTCATTTTATACGTGTTCAGTTTAATCCAAAATGCTCTGTATTTGCTGTTAATGCATTTATTGTTAAATCTTGCGAGATTATTTACCTACATGTACACATTACGTATCATATTCTCCCTTAGCGTGTTCTCACAAGAACAAAACTTTGTCATATATAATTATATTTAGAAAACTCTCATTTAATGAATCACAGCTGTCCTGAGAACAACATACTATTATAATAATAATAATGAATAGTGATTCAATTCATGAACACAAAAGCAGCCCCTGCACTTCGTCACAGTAAACTGGACTATTGTTGTAAAACAAGTGAATTATTGTCCACTATCACTATGTAGAGAAAACTGTCCCACAACCTGCAGTTACACTCAAGAGTTTCATACTGAAGCATTAAAAAAGAAAACCATGAACAATTTGATGGAATACATGAACAATTGTAAGTATTATATTAACATTGACAGATTGAAAAACTCTCCTGAGCAGAATATATTTAGTAGATTTAGTAATTTTGCCAGTTGAATCCACAAACTCCTTCATGAAGGAGGCCACACGGGTGTTTCAAGCCAGAGCTCTTCCTTTCACCATCTTCCACTTCTTCTGCTGATCTGGACCTTTGAGGAGCACATGCTGTTGTCAGGATTGATTCTCATCATTGCAATACAAACTTAATTCATTTGACCATTTGTTTTATTTTTAAAGGGTTAATTCACCCTTACATTTTATTTTTATCATTTTATTCGCTTTTGTGTTGCTTTAAACTGATAAATCTGGTCCATTTTCAAAACATAAATATATTTTTCTAATTTATCTTAAATTTGTTCACCCAGAACATAAAGAACATAAACACCTTGTAAAAATAATCCATATAATTTCAGCGGTTGAAGAAACCTAACAAGTTCTCAAGCATGTTTGAGCTTCAGTTCATGGGGACTATATTAGTGGAGGATCAAAGTTTGCATGTTAATAAAAGCTTCCATTAAATCATACAGATTACCTTCACAATGTCTTCATGCATTTTTTGAGGTGGAATATTTTCGTTGTGTGGACTGTTAATGAATGGACAAGAAAATACTAGTGATGCACCGAAATGAAAATTCTGCGCCGAAACCGAAACCGAAAATTTAGGATGCACCGGTTTTCACTTGGCCGAAAACCGAAACTGAAGCCGAAAATGGCTTCTTTTAAAAACGTATATATATATTGCTTGGATTTAATGGATCTGAATTGAAAAATCACAATATAATAATCAAACTTTTATTAACAGTTACATAACAAAACATAAAATATTTTTTACAATAAATATAGATAATAATTATTCTTCAAGTTTTATGTTCCATCAAATAAAATAGTTTTTTAAAAATTGTGCAAAAAAATCCACAATTTTGGTGATTTTTGCAGAACAAATGTTACATATTGCAACTTTGGTGTCCTCTCGTATAGGGCTGTCACTTTTGTGAAAAAAAAATCCTGTTCGATTTTTGAGACATAGGCAAAGTGTTCATTGAATCGTTAGTAAATTGCCTATATTTGGCGTTGATCCGTTTTTCAACGCCAAATATAGGCAAATCCACCGACAACTAAACAGGCATTAGGGCGAACGTAAAGAGGGCATTTGAGACGCGCACAAGTCAGATACATTGATATTATGCACTAATAGGCTCTGTGTGTGTGTCAGAACCTGCAGTTGCTGTGTGACGCGCGTTCGCTGCGAGCGAATAGTGACGAGCTGGACGCGCTCCGAGAGAAGGCCGTTAAAATCATTTCCCTGTTTTCGAAACTTGTGTTGGTTGGTCCGATCGATTGTGCAGCTTTTGTGACAAGCTTTTTTTGATTGTGACAGCCCTTTGACATGCTTAATGTTTGATAGGCAGACGCGTGATAACAGCTCGACCGTGAGTGAAACCTAAGCGCTTGCTCACGGATGGGAGGGGCGGGTGACATTCATTTTCGGTTTACGTTTTCGGCTGTTTTTTTTATTTCGGCCCGAAACCGATAATGCCATTTCGGCCGAAAATTTTCGGCGGCCGAAATTTCGGTGCACCCCTAGAAAATACTAAAATATCTTTGTGTTCTGATGATGAATTAAATTCTTATGGGTTTGGAGTGATATGAGGATGAGTAACTAAAGAAAGAAGTTTAATTCGGGCTAAACTTTATATTAAGATAATAATGTTTATGCATTTCAATTAACAACTTCATTTTAGACTACTTTTTTGGGTAATAAGAATGATAGGTAGTATCCTCATCCACCAATATAAATTACTCTTTAAATGCTGCAAACTCATTAGAATAATAATAATAGTCATGAAAGATTACTATTATTATTACTGTTGAATAAAAATATTATTAAAATTGTTTAATTTACCTTCATATTATGCGGTCCAGGGCCCCAAGAAAAACATTTATGTTTTTTTCCCTAAATTCTGTTACCCCATTTTTTTTTTCTGGTCTCTTTTAAAAATTAAAATACAAAATTTTGCTATTCAAAGGAATTAATAAAACTTGAACAATTTAATGAACATTTGAAATGTTTTCACACAGAAATACAACCGATGCATTTTATATGAGTGTATCTCTAAATGGGACGTTCTTCAGAAAAGTGTCAATGGAATATGACCTACAATGCATGATCAAGTAGCAGAAAACTGCTTTATTTCTGTTTCCCCTGCTGGCAGAGAATGAAAGTGCAGCCTGTCTGTTTTTGTTTGTACGAATGTAAAAATCTCTTCACGCAGTTGTAAATGTGAACCAGTGGATCGACAAGAATATGCCTTTTAAAAAGAAACAATTAGGGCATTTTTTAGTCCTGTTTATTTTAATTGTTGTGATTTTCTGATGTACAATTCATCACAGATTCGTCATTTCAACAACTTACTACCCCTTCCAGTAATGCAAATACAGTAATTATTATATAAATATATAATAAATAACACAATATTACCCTCCACGTTCTGCAAACACTGCAGCTGTGATAGATGATGATCTGAGTATTTGACATGTTCAGACACACTTGTTCACCTAGTCACAGTGTTTTTAAAACAAGACCAGTTTTAAGCACAGTACACTTAAATATTAAATCAAATCAAATGTATATTAATCATTTTCTTAAAAAACTAAGCTACTTAAATGGTTTGAGTTAATCAGTTCCCAGAAAGGTTTTGCGGATTCAGAACTAGTCAGGTTTTACAGTGAATCTGTGCGTGTCTGTGTGCATCCTTATTTGAGCTCAATTTGGAGCAGGTTGTTTTTTGTTGTTGATCAAATGTATATATTTTTTTATTATCATCTTAAATTCATAACTTCTTTATATGCTTTCATGCCATGTAATGTTATTTTATAATACTGATTTACAAGTTGCGTGTTTGCGCAGTAAATTGAACATTTCCAGTGTTTAAGTTTTTAGGGCCAACAGAGTCTGGGTCCTGAACTACATGATACTCACAGGTTCAGAGTTCACAGCAGGTCCATCTCTGAGAACAGGAGGAATAGCATTCATGGATTGAGTACTGATTGCCAACAGAAGAATCCTACTCTCTCTCAATTTTACAGGCAGGTTGCTCCTCCTCTTCCTCCTTAATGAGAAACTTGATTTCAGGCCTGGGTCTTGCAAAAGAGAACATGATTAGTAAACAAAAAAAAAAAAAATACTATGTGAAATCGTTTTTTTGTTGTGTTGTTGTTTTTAGTAATTTACACTGTAAAAAAATATATTAATTGTATAATAAAATAATGAATAATCTAATAAAATTATTTGATTATTTTATTTAACATTTGATTATTTTTATGTATTTATTCCACTTAACCTCAACATGAATCGTTCTCCTTCAGTTACTCTTGATCAGGGATCTGCCGTCCTGCTCCTTGAGAGCCACAGTCCTGCAAAGTTCATCTCAAACCCTAATCAAGGTCTTCAGAGATACCTGAAGATGCTCTCCAGAAGCAGGTTTGGAGATCCCTGCTCTAGTCTTATTAATATTAACGGAGATGTAGGTTTAGCCCAAATTCAGACCAACACATCAGACCAAATCAAGACAAATCAGGATCAATGCAAAGTAAACAATACTTTAAAAATTACTTTACCTATTAACCATGGTTTTACCACAAATTAAACCAAAAGACCATGGCTACTATAGTTAAATCATGGTAACCAGAAATTTACCACGGTTTTGCTACACTATAGTTTAACCGTGGTATTTGTAGTAAAACTCTGGTTATACAAATGGAAATCAATACGCCAAAAAACCATGGCTACTACACTTTTACCACAATAAAAGCATGGTTGATTTTCGTAAAGGACAATAACAATACCTGTAAAATGCAAAGGATTTTTTTTTATTAAATGAAGAAACATGACTCTGTACTCACTGTTCGTACGAAGACTCGGAAAAACCGTTGGAAAACTCTGGTGGTGGCTTTATGAATTCATGCAGCAAAGGTGTGGATGTTGTACTTTTCTCGTAACTTTGAAAACATAAAAATAGTTCCCTTTTTGACCCAGGTACTGTTAATAATTAGCTAATTCGTATATATACACAAACTGTTTAAGCTAAAAAGTTATTTACTAATAAAACACATCTGAAGCAAACAAAACCGTGTGATTACTTGTCCAGAAGAAAAAGGGCAACCATGGCATCGGATTTCAGACACTTTGACTCTCGCAGCTGTCTCCAGCGGGGAAAAGCAGAGCCGATGGCAACTCGGGTTTTAGATCTTTCCTGCTCCAGACGTCTTTTTGTCATAGCTTTTTCATAGACTGTCTTTCTTCTCGAGCGTTTGCCTGCGCCGCTTCTTGACGAGTCAGAAAGGACGTCAGGACACTGCTGCTCTTCTTCTCGTTTTATTTCCTCAGCGAGGTCTTGTGTACCTTCCATTGTCGCTCGATCTGAACAGCGGAAACGCGCTGATGAGGTATGACGTCTGCGCGAACGAGGATCCGTGTGGAACTATGACGTCACTTTGTAGGCCAAAAGACTGTTAGCGTCACATTAGGTCAAATCAAGTCAAGTCACCTTTATTTATATAGGGCTTTAAACAAAATACATTGCGTCAAAGCAACTGAACAACATTCATTAGGAAAACAGTGTGTCAATAATGCAAAATGATAGTTAAAGGCAGTTCATCACTGGATTCAGTGATGTCATCTCTGTTCAGTTAAATAGTGTCTGTGCATTTATTTGCAATCAAGTCAACGATATCGTTGTAGATGAAGTGACCCCAACTAAGCAAGCCAGAGGCGACAGGGGCATGTCTTTTTTATTATTAATGCCACGTTACCAAATATAGGGAACCATCCAATAATTTGATATCTCTGAAAAGCCCTCAGTGTGCTCTGTACAGGACATCCAGACTTAAAACTATGGCATGTACAGTTTCAGAGAAATTCACAAACATATAATGTCCTCATATGAGTCTGCAGGGTCTTACAGTAAGTGATTAAAATTGGAAGTGTAGAATTTAAAAGTGTACAATAAAGTGCTAGTGTCATTCTTGGGAATGGTAAGGGCTACGGGATCTTCATTGTGGAACGGTATTGCCTTGTGCAACATTATTTTATCCCCTGAGGCATAAGTGTGGTCTGTCAATGCCTGGACTTCAGGCATCACTGTACTGAAGGGGCAGCTGCAATGACTATGTTTGTGCAGTCTAATGGTCACCTTGCTCATCATCTGCTAAACACAACACTGAAGTCAGTCAGATGCTCAGGAGAAACTGATAAATTCTCCACCCCCTATTTACAAAACATATTACAAAAAAGTAGCAAAAGTATTTTGTACATGGCACCATGGTGTTCCAGTCCCACTTCAGTGGTACTTTTATTCAATACATTCTGAGGACCTAGCTTTCAGGGATAGATCACCCAAAAATGAAAATTTTCATCATTTACTCAACCTCGAATTGTTCTAAACCTGTGTACATTGTTCTACTGAACACAAAGGACTATATTTGGAATAATGTTAATATACTGTACAAAGTACTCTTGGATCCTATTCACATCCATAGTGTTATTTCTTATTACTATGGAAGTGAATGGGACCCAAGATTTGCTTGGTTACAAACATTCTTCAAAATATCGTCCTTTGTGTCCAGCAGCAAAAAGACTTGAACATAGGTTTGCAACTACTCGAGAGTAAATAAATAACAGAATTAAGATTTTAGCGATCCCTGTGCTTCTTTAGTAACAGTTTTTTACTGTTATCAACAACTTCAGATTAGCAATAGGAGTGTCATCCATAAAAAAAAATAGTTTAAACAATGTATTTTGTTAGAGCACTTAACTTAACAAGTAGCCATGGCGTACCTGTTTGTGGATATATCTATATATTTTCTGTGGGTCTGCCATCAACGAAGTGCAGAGAGCAAACGTACGGTAATTTTGGTGGTTTCTTTAAATTTTTTAATATAGATTTAATCAAATCAAGGGTGCCCCATCCACTTTCAGCTCTGGTGCATGGATTATGGTCAAACAAATGTCTTGCAGGTATTTTTTACTTTAGACCAGCTATTATGACACCCCTTAACTACACAAAGTATGCAAGTCTTTCTGTAGTCCATATAAAAAGTAAACTAGCCTGTAAAATCTACACAGTGACCGCAAAACTACTGAACACATTATAGTTTGAAAATGGTGGCGCCCGCCCTTACGTGAAAAATAAGTTGGATAAGGCAATAGTCTTTTCTCTTTGTTCTGTTTCTGTAGTGCTGTCATGCAAAATATGTCTACAAATGTTTTAACCAAGCTTTAGCACTTCAGTATTTTGTATGCATGTATTGCTGTCATACAGTATTTTCTAATGTTAAGATTGCAAACCGGTATTTTGTTTCCATTTTCTCTCGGTTTAGTAATATTCTTGAGAAAATGAGCCAGCTGAGGAAAGACTAAAAAAATACAAAGTAAGCAAGTTAATAGACACATTTTTGCTGAAATTTATTGTACTGTTGTTGTTAACAGTCATAGTTTATTTGCTCTGCCTCAGGATTGCAAGTGTCCTGGAACAGGTTATGGAGTGAGTGAAAGCTGGTGGAGCTGCAGCAAACTCCAGAGAGAGACAGAGGAGAGAAGAGCTCAAGAGCTCTTTTTATTATTTTAAATGTCACATTGTCAATGAACTAATTTCTGTAGTATATTTTTGTGATGTAAGTTAGAAATCAAATGTGTAAGTTGAATACATTTATTATTTTTGTGTGTGTAATTTATTTGTAAATGAGCCTGAGTACTTTCTGTACATATTGTTATTTTTTGTTTTGAGTATTCACATGTGTAAATAAAAGATATGTAATTATGTACGGGTAATTTGTTCAATGCAGATCATAATTTTTTCACAAAACATTATTTTATATGTTTATTTTTCTGTCCTGTAAATATGTTTTTACACATTAGAACAAATTGTTCTATTACTGAATTACTTTTTAAAGCCATTTACAACATAGCTTAGATTTAACATCAGAAAAAACAACATCAGTTAGAGCCCAGCCCTGCCTCTATGTGTTCTGGGGTCTTTAGGAGGTGAATCTCTTGGTGAATGGCCAGCACCTCCTCAGCGACTCGGAGGACAGTGCGGTGACAGTGGAATGAGGCATGTTCTTTCAAACACATTGGAGACCACTCTGAATGATGTACCACTGGGAGACAGAAGAGAAACACCAGGGTCTGGATTGTGGCACCCCATCAGTGTTGTCCTACATTTCACAGAAGATCCAGCAGCATTGTCAGGGCCTCCATGCTCAGCCAAAAACCACTGAAAACCTCTCCAGCGCTGGCACATTCACCTTTATCATACAGTACAGGAGTCTAGTCTGATTTAGGGAAAGAAGAAAAAGAGAAACTGTTTAGAGCTATGGCACGTAGATAGCAGAAGAAATATTGAGATACTTTATTAAACTAGTTTTAGTAAACTACTAATACCACATTAGGGAGAACCTACTGGTCATATTTAAAAATATTTTGAAAATGAAAGTATCAACATTTTGTCAGAATATTAACAAATTTTTGCTAACTATAGGCTATCAAAGACTGCATCTGAAGGACTCAGTCAAACAGAGCACTGTTCAACTGTCACAGCTACCAATAAACATTGAGCTGTACTGTGCTCTTTATTTATTTATTTTATTCACTGTTTTATTTTGTATATATAAAATAATATTTTATAACTGCCCAAAAAATCTGGCTTGCAAACCTACATATGTATACGTATGCTCCAAGCCAATTCCTGCATTTAAGTATTGGTACCTGTTTTTAAAGTCAACAGTCTATGATCGATACTCGAAACCACGATCAGCAATGCAGCGATTGGCTGGCGGCAATAATGACAGCAATAATATTATAAAAAGACACCTGATGAAAAAATTGACACATTTCTGGACTTTTATGAAGAAACAGCCAAGCGCACAAAACTACATACATGTTGTAATAGATAAATGAACTGTGCACTATTTTTTATTTTATTTTTACATGATTCCCAATTATTTATATTCACGATTTCTAATATTTGTACAGGCTGCACATTTTTATTTCAATGTAGTAATTACAATTCATTTAATTTTATATTTGAACAGATTTGTTTAATGGGTTAGTTCACCCAAATATTAAAATTATGTCATTAATAACTTACCCTCATGTTGTTCCAAACCCGTAAGACCTCCGTTCATCTTTGGAACACAGTTTAAGATATTTTAGATTTAGTCCAAGAGCTCTCAGTCCCTCCATTGAAACTGTGTGTACGGTATACTGTCCATGTCCAGAAAGGTAAGAAAAACATCATCAAAGTAGTCCATGTGACATCAGAGGGTCAGTTAGAATTTGTTGAAGCATCGAAAATACATTTTGGTCCAAAAATAGTAAAAGCTACGACTTTATTCATCATTGTCTTCTCTTCTGTGGAGGGACAGAAAGCTCTCGGACTAAATCTAAAATATCTTAAACTGTGTCCCGAAGATTAACAGAGGTCTTATGGGTTTAGAACAACATGAGGGTGAGTCATTAATGACATAATTTTCCTTTTTGGGTAAACTAACCCTTTAAGGGTCATGATCATGTTATCTGCATCGCCTGCGCTCCATCAAGCCACTCCCATAAAGCCATCATCACTAAAATTAATACACACCTCACATTATCTGTGCAACATGTAAGACTTTAATACAATTATGAAGTAATTATGCGATGTACGAAGAACGGATCTTAGTTCTGGATTATCGCAAAAACAATAAGCTTTTTGTTCAACCATAGCTCAAGTATCCTTTCTAGTCTTGTATTCTCCTCATTGCTTTGATTTGATACTGGTAGTCTAATCGTATATATTTCCTTATTTGTTTAGTTTTTCATTTCTTCTTTTTCTAGTTAATTTTTTTTCCCTTTAATTAAAGCTATTATGACACCCCTTAACTACACAAAGTATGCAAGTCTTTCTGTAGTCCATATAAAAAGTAAACTAGCCTGTAAAATCTACACAGTGACCGCAAAACTACTGAACACATTATAGTTTGAAAATGGTGGCGCCCGCCCTTACGTGAAAAATAAGTTGGATAAGGCAATAGTCTTTTCTCTTTGTTCTGTTTCTGTAGTGCTGTCATGCAAAATATGTCTACAAATGTTTTAACTGAGCTTTAGCACTTCAGTATTTTGTATGCATGTATTGCTGTCATACAGTATTTTCTAATGTTAAGATTGCAAACCGGTATTTTGTTTCCATTTTCTCTCGGTTTAGTAATATTCTTGAGAAAATGAGCCAGCTGAGGAAAGACTAAAAAAATACAAAGTAAGCAAGTTAATAGACACATTTTTGCTGAAATTCATTGTACTGTTGTTGTTAACAGTCATAGTTTATTTGCTCTGCCTCAGGATTGCAAGTGTCCTGGAACAGGTTATGGAGTGAGTGAAAGCTGGTGGAGCTGCAGCAAACTCCAGAGAGAGACAGAGGAGAGAAGAGCTCAAGAGCTCTTTTTATTATTTTAAATGTCACATTGTCAATGAACTAATTTCTGTAGTATATTTTTGTGATGTAAGTTAGAAATCAAATGTGTAAGTTGAATACATTTATTATTTTTGTGTGTGTAATTTATTTGTAAATGAGCCTGAGTACTTTCTGTACATATTGTTATTTTTTGTTTTGAGTATTCACATGTGTAAATAAAAGATATGTAATTATGTACGGGTAATTTGTTCAATGCAGATCATAATTTTTTCACAAAACATTATTTTATATGTTTATTTTTCTGTCCTGTAAATATGTTTTTACACATTAAAATAAATTGTTCTATTACTGAATTACTTTTTAAAGCCATTTACAACATAGCTTAGATTTAACATCAGAAAAAACAACATCAGTTAGAGCCCAGCCCTGCCTCTATGTGTTCTGGGGTCTTTAGGAGGTGAATCTCTTGGTGAATGGCCAGCACCTCCTCAGCGACTCGGAGGACAGTGCGGTGACAGTGGAATGAGGCATGTTCTTTCAAACACATTGGAGACCACTCTGAATGATGTACCACTGGGAGACAGAAGAGAAACACCAGGGTCTGGATTGTGGCACCCCATCAGTGTTGTCCTACATTTCACAGAAGATCCAGCAGCATTGTCAGGGCCTCCATGCTCAGCCAAAAACCACTGAAAACCTCTCCAGCGCTGGCACATTCACCTTTATCATACAGTACAGGAGAAAAAATTGACACATTTCTGGACTTTTATGAAGAAACAGCCAAGCGCACAAAACTACATACATGTTGTAATAGATAAATGAACTGTGCACTATTTTTTATTTTATTTTTACATGATTCCCAATTATTTACATTCACGATTTCTAATATTTGTACAGGCTGCACATTTTTATTTCAATGTAGTAATTACAATTCATTTAATTTTATATTTGAACAGATTTGTTTAATGGGTTAGTTCACCCAAATATTAAAATTATGTCATTAATAACTTACCCTCATGTTGTTCCAAACCCGTAAGACCTCCGTTCATCTTTGGAACACAGTTTAAGATATTTTAGATTTAGTCCGAGAGCTCTCAGTCCCTCCATTGAAACTGTGTGTACGGTATATTGTCCATGTCCAGAAAGGTAAGAAAAACATCATCAAAGTAGTCCATGTGACATCAGAGGGTCAGTTAGAATTTGTTGAAGCATCGAAAATACATTTTGGTCCAAAAATAGTAAAAGCTACGACTTTATTCATCATTGTCTTCTCTTCTGTGGAGGGACAGAAAGCTCTCGGACTAAATCTAAAATATCTTAAACTGTGTCCCGAAGATTAACAGAGGTCTTATGGGTTTAGAACAACATGAGGGTGAGTCATTAATGACATAATTTTCCTTTTTGGGTAAACTAACCCTTTAAGGGTCATGATCATGTTATCTGCATCGCCTGCGCTCCATCAAGCCACTCCCATAAAGCCATCATCACTAAAATTAATACACACCTCACATTATCTGTGCAACATGTAAGACTTTAATACAATTATGAAGTAATTATGCGATGTACGAAGAACGGATCTTAGTTCTGGATTATCGCAAAAACAATAAGCTTTTTGTTCAACCATAGCTCAAGTATCCTTTCTAGTCTTGTATTCTCCTCATTGCTTTGATTTGATACTGGTAGTCTAATCGTATATATTTCCTTATTTGTTTAGTTTTTCATTTCTTCTTTTTCTAGTTAATTTTTTTTCCCTTTAATTGCGTCATGTTGTTTCTCCTAGTGTTGTGCCGAGTTGTGTTTTGTGGTCTTGAGTGGTGTTTTGATGTGTGTACTTGTGTGTTTGTGCTTTGTTTTCCCTCCTTTCCTGCTCTACCAGCCTGACACCTGTATCACAAATACTCAGTTTTCAGTGTGTATGCAGTCGATCAAAGATAATAGATGCACTTGTGGAGGTAGAAAAATAAAGTTCTTTAAAGATAAAGTGTAAATGCTCTAATACAGGGGTGCCCACACCTTTTTGTGCCGGGTTCTACTTTTCAAATGCCAAACTCAATGACTTTGTGGGGACCAATACATTCATCTACATATTCAATTAATATAATATATAATCAGGGGCGCTGCACAAGATCCAGGGCCCTATGCATAGGCAGTCCTAATGGACCATCCCCCAATTAAAAAAAAAAAAAAGTTCAATTATGATATTCTTCAATTTTAATATTACATTGAAAAAAAACACAGAGTGTGGTCTGGAAAGGTCCATGAACCTGGAATCAGACTCAGGACAAACAAAGCGCCACTGCGTTTTGTGCAACGCTACCCAAAATGTAATCAGAGATGACAGCTGTCACTCAGTGAAAAAATGTTAACAATTGACTGCCCTAGCAAAAATACTCCATAATCGATAGTTTTCGGTGAGTTATTACAGCTTCACTCTTCTGTGTTCAGTTTCTTGTGGGATCGCTGTCTTGGATGGTGATGTTGAGTGGTGTCCCTCCACACCATATCTATGGGAAGGATCCAAGGTGTTTGATGGTGTGATGCTCTCACTCACCCTTGCTCAGCTGAGTCACTCTTACCATAGCAAATACCTGCTTTATATCTCTCACTGACAGTGAAGATCAATAGTGAAGCTTCGCTCGGTGGGTGACGTTTGGGGTCCAGTTCAGCCTCTCGTGGGAGGCAGACTTTGTCTGTGTTGTCTTAGTTTAATGCTTCTTTCTTCGTTGTGTCTTTACACGTTGCTTTGTCTTTGTGTCTTCCATCTGTTCCACCTGCTTTCTTCTCTTGGTCACGCTCTCTTGTTTAACCCTTGTCTAGTTCTCATTTAATTAATTGTGGTCACCTGGCCCCCGTTTACTTTCCTCCCTCTATATTGTTCCGTTTCATCCTCTTGTGTTGGCTGGTTTGTCTTGTGCTCTGGAGACAGTTACTGACTTGCTGCTCTGTTTTACAGTCTTGCCCTGTCATTTGCTGCTATTGTCCTGCTATTGTCTCCTTCAGTCCTGTTCAAGGAACCAACAAACTGTTCATCCATCTGGCAGAGTCGCCCACAGCTAAGGTACCTAGGACTTACACACATTTTTATGAAATATGTATAGGATAATGGCAGTGGCTTTTCTCTGTCCCGACAGAATGGTGTTTTCATTTTTTTTTTTTTTTTGTGAGTCACAGTGTTTTTGTATGTCGTCATCGCGACTACCTGTCTGTAGCAAAACCGCATTTTTACAGTTAAACTCCACATATGCGGAACAGCTGCGGGATCTCGGTCTGCTACGGAGGCCTACACCATCACCAACCCCCACAACTGCATCTCGCCCACAGCAGAGGCGTCACAAGCGGTGTGAGAGGAAGCAGAAGAGGGGTAAGCGCGGAGGTATCCGGGCTAGGCTAACGGCTAACCCACACAAGCCATCTATCCCCACCATCGTACTGACTAACATAAGCTCGTTGGACAATAAAGTGGACTACATCCGATTACTACGTTCAACTCAGAGGACCGTTAGAGACTGTTGTGTTTTTGTGTTCACGGAAACATGGCTCAGCAACAGCATTCCAGACTACGCTATTCAGCTCGACCAGCTGACGTGCTATCGAGCAGACAGAGCTCTCGACGCGGGAGGAAACCTGCAGCGGCGGGCTTTGTGTTTACATCAATGGCGCGTGTTGAAGCAATACTGTTGTGATCTGCAAAGACTGCTTACCCCTGGTGGAGTTTATTATTATTAAGTGTGGGCCCTTCTATCTGCCAAGGGAATATACTGCCATACTGGTCATCTCAGTTTACATTCCCCCGAACAACATCAACAGCAACAGGAACGATGCACTAAATGAACTGTACCAGCACATTAGTGAGCAGCGGACAGCACACCCTGATGCTTTTCTCATCATAGCTGGGGATTTCAACCATGCTGACTTAAAGAGTGTGTTTCCAAAAATACACCAACACATTAACTTTGCAACATGAGGTAATAACATTTTGGACTTTGTTTACACCACACAGAGAGGAGCTTACAAAGCCCTCCCCCTCCCCCACCTCTGAGCCTCAGACCACATCACTGTCATGCTAATGCCTGCATACATACCAGTCATTAAAGTCGCCAAACCAGTTAAAAAACAAATTCAAGTGTGGCCAGAAGGATCATCAGAGGTTCTTCAAGACTGCTTCGACACAACTGACTGGGACATGTTTAAGCAGGCTGCCACATGCAATAACACCACTGACCTCCAGGAGTACTCAGAGACTGTCACTGCCTACATCAACAAGTTTATTGATGATGTAACAGTCACAAAAACTATCACTGTCCGGGCCAATCAGAAGCCATGGATGACAGGTGAGGTCTACAGACACAGAACGCTGCCTTCAGAGCTGGAGATGAGATGGGCCTAAGAACAGCCAGGGCCAACCTGTCCCGTGGCATCAGAGACGCTAAGAGACAGCACTCCAGGAGGATAGCCCATCAATTCAGTGACAGCAGAGACACTAGGAGCCTGTGGCAGGGAATACAGACCATTACGGACTACAAGCCCCCACCACGGACCTGTAACAACAACATCTCTCTGCTGAATGAGCTGAACAGCTTCTTTGCACGCTTTGAGCAACAAAAAAGAACCACTGCACTGAAGACTTCACCTCCTCCCGGCGACCAGGTGATGATGCTGACCCCAGTCAGCATATGGAGATCTTGTAGCAGGATCAATGTACGCAAGGGTCCTGTGTCCAGACAACATTCCTGGGTGTGTACTGAGAGACTTCACAGACATCACTTAGTCAGGCTGTTGTACCCACATTCTTCAAAGCTACCATCATCATTCCAGTCCCCAAGAAGCCATCTCCACCCTGCTTCAATGACTACCATCCAGTTGCACGTACATCCTCATGAAGTGCTTTGAACGGCTAGTCTTGCACATCTACACATCTAAAGGAAAAAGACTCATACGTCTGAATTAGAGGTCGACCGATATATCGGGCTGATATTTGTCATTTTTTAATATATATTGGGATCGGCCGATAGCCGTGTTTAGTAGCTTCGATTTAAAGTCAGGCACATCGGCGGGCAGCCCCGTGTTATTGGGGCAGTGGAAAGTGCTGCTGCCACATGTGAAGGACCCCAAGCCAAAACTTTTGGAAGATTCAACAACAGTCCGAGGAGATAAAAGTAGTCACAGAATTTCACTCCTATAAATGGGGTGGAGAAGTTGGCAGCTCTCACAAACAATGCAGCATGATTGAGGGCTACGTTACTCCGCCCCGCTCACAGACAGCACCGTGCTCCGAGAGACAGCTGTCCTGGAGCTGCCCTGAATGGTGAATGACATTTGTTCGGAAGCATGGTTTGATGCAGATAATAGCCAGGTTTCCATCCAACTCATTTGCTTTTAGGGATGTCAATATTCAATCATTTCCATGATTGATCGTCGTTTAAATTAACAATCAATTAATAACCTTAATGCTGCAAAATACATCTGCAGCGGTATTTGTTATGAAGAGAGTCATAGGCGTTCGGATCCAAATGCAGTATTTATTTAGAGAATGGTCAGACAGGCAGAAATCAGGAATGGCGTCAGGTGTGTCAGGGATAACCAGAATCGAAACCAGAAACAAGTGTGAGATCAGGGCAGGCAGCAGAGAAATCAGAGTCGAATACACAGTCCAAAGGTCAAACACGGGAATAACAAACACAGGGGAAAAATGCTCGGAAATGTCAGACAGGCTAAACAAGACTTCGCAGTGAGTAAGAGTGATTGTGGTGCTCATATGTGTGTGTAAATGAGGTGCAGGTGTGGCAAGGAAATTGGCTGATGAATGAGGTGCAGATGTGGCAAGGTGATTGTGATGCAGTGTCTCATGGGAGATGGGTGGTTGATGGGTGGAATGGTCCTGAGTGGAGTGCCCTCTACTGAAGTTCATGGGCACTCCAGCTAATGATCGTGACAGTATTATTATTATGTGCAAAAGCCACATGGAAAAAAGTGGATATGCCTGTTAGTTTAAAAAATCCGGCATTTACAGTGCATTAGGTCATGTCAGTGCATGTATGCGTGCAGACGAGGTCGAGCGAGTGCGGGTTTGGAGGTTAATGCTCACGTCTCGTTCTGCACATATCCAAATGTTTCCATATTCACAATGTATCTGAATGTTAAACTATAATATTTTTGAAATTAGAATGCACTTTATATGTTCTGTGTCATTTATACCAAAGACAAATTTAAGTTTAATTAAGTTTAAAAGTTTAATTGATTTGAATTTATAAAATTGTATTTATTTTAAATGTATATGTTTACATTTATGTTCCAACAAACTTGGAAAAGTCTGCTTTATTAATGCTCTTAAACCTTTATGTAAATCATTTTCATATCATTTTTTATTATTATTAAGTGTGTGTGTGTGTGCTTGTGTGTTAGTAATTCTGTATGTTATGGGGACCAAATAACTCCACAAGGATAGTAATAACAGTAATTTTTGACCTTCTGGACATTTTGAGGTCCCCAATGAGGACTCTTTCTAATAAGTGTGTTGAAGTTTTGTAACTGTGCGCATCAACAAATTGCATTGTGTGTGTGTGTGTGTGTGTGTGTGTGTGTGTGTCTGTGTGTATTTGTTTTAAATATTGTTTTGTCAATAAATTTAGAGGGTTTTCCATTTTGTGTTTGCATTGATTGTAACTAGGTTTTTTATTTATTTATTTAAATATAATAAATTTGAACTTCATCGGAAGAGATATATGGCACTGAAGAATATTTTAGTTCACATTAGTTGCTTATTCAGAAGTTCATATTTACCATATTTCAAAATACATATAAAATATACTAAAGTCCCACTTAAGTGGTTCAAAAATATCACTCAAAATTTTAACTAAATGCAATTAGTGTAATTTTAAACTTTAATATATTTGAAATTAAGGACAAATAATATGCATTTATGTGGTCCAAAACATTACATTTAATTCACACTTAAGTGTATTGTTAACTGACATTAAAGTATATTTTAGTTCACATTAATTGCATGTCAGTACATTAGTAGTACACTTTAACCATATTTTAAAGACACTCAAAGTGATTATGAACATAAATATGTACTAAAAAGTCCCACTTAAGTCCCACTCAAGTAAATAAAAAATCACTCAAAAGTTAACCTTTTGCATTTAATATAACTTTAAAATGTGATACATTTTTAATTACATATACAATGTACTTAAGTGGCAAAAATAACATTTAATTTACACCTATGTGTTCGTTTACAGTATATTATTTCCACAATAAGTCAAGTTACTTTTATTTATATATCACTTTAAACGAAACGGATTGTATCAAAGCAACTGAACAACATTAATAAGGAAAACAGTGTGTCAATAATGCAAAATGGCAGTTAAAGACAGTTCCTTTCAGCTCAGTTCAGTTTATATAATATCGGTGCAATAATTTGCAATCAAGTCAATGATATTGCTTTAAATGAAGTGTCCCCAACTAAGCAAACCAGAGGCAACAGCGGCAAGGAACCAAAGCTCCATCAGTGACAGAATGGAGAAAAAACCTTGGGAGAAACCAGGCTCAGTCGGGGGGCCAGTTCTCCTCTGACCAGACAAAATCAGCAGTTCAATTCTAGGCTGCAGCAAAGTCAGATTGTGCAGATGACTCAACTGGTTCCAGTGGTCATCTGAGACAAGGTCTTTACAGGGGATTTGTCTCTGTGGTTCATGTAGTTGTCCTGGTCTCCGCTGTCTTTCAGGACTGTAGAGGTCCTTTCTAGGTGCTGATCCACCATCTGGGCTGGATACTGACTAGATCTGGTGGCTATAGTGACCTCAGAATAAGAGAGAAACAGACTAATATTAGCGTAGATGCCATTCTTCTAACGATGTAGCAAAGTACATTGAGTGTTTTGGGAAGTGTTCCTGGTTTCAGTTTACCTAATTAATGCAGCCTAAAAGTCCTTTAACGGATTTGGATTATAAAAGCATATTAGTATGTTATGTGTAAGCCAGTTTAAAGAGATGGGTCTTTCATCTAGGTTTAAACTGCAAGAGAGTGTCTGCCTCCCGAACAATGTTAGGTAGGTTATTCCAGAGTTTAGGCACTAAAAAGGAAAAGGATCTTCTGCCGCAGTTGATTTTGATATTCTAGGTATTATCAGAGTTTTGAGAACGCAGCGGACGTGGAGGACTTTAATGTAACAGGAGCTCGTTCAAATACTGAGGTGCTTAACCTTTTCTGGGCTTTATAAGCAACAAGCAAGATTTTAAAATCTATATGATACTAAATATTGTAGAAACGTAATTTTCTGTAAAGTTGCTTTGTATTGATTTGTATTGTAAAAATAAAAGTGCATCACAATGCCATAGAAGAACCTTTTTGTCTAAATGGGTCCATAAATAACCTTTACCATCTGAAGAACCTTTCTGTTTCACAAAAGTTTCTTTGTGGTGAAAGAAGGTTCTTTAGATTGTAAAAAGGTAATAAAGAGATGGTTCTTTAAAGAACCTTGGACTGAACGGTTCTTAGAGGAACCAAAAATGGTTCTTCTATGTCATCGCTGTGAGAAACCTTTTAAGCATCTTTATTTTTATTTGAGTTTAGGATGGAAGTAATTCTGACCAGTTGTGGAAGATGTATTTTTGCAATTCTTTTCCTCCAAAACTAAAAATAACAGATTAATGATGTCTTTCCAAAAAAAAAATTATTTTTATTTTTAGTTCTTTATTCACACATGCATCTTCTCATGCAGGGATGGGAGAGTAGGCTTTCTAATGTGTGTAAACTAATCTTGCCTCTTGCTACTTTTGCTAAAGGTATGTTATCAAAACTAGGCACATAATATTCAATTCAAGTTTATTTGTATAGCGCTTTTAAGATACAAATCATTTCAAAGCAACTTTACAGAAAATTACGTTTCTACAATATATAGTAGTAGCTTATAAGTGGTGACTGTCAGTTTATGTGCATATGACAAGAATTTTCAGAAAAAATTATACAAGACGTAGTCAACCAGAAGATGAACATTAATAACATCAATAATTATATGATGCAGTCACACTATTTTGCAGTCACAATATTTGTTAGTTCTGTTTGTTGATTCAGGGTTAGCATCATCTCTTCTCAGGTTTTCTGGATCCAGACTGGAGCTTGTGTAAATCCTAGTTACATCCTATGGCAAAACAGAGAAACAAATAGAGACATCATTAGCGTAGCTGCTGTTCCAACAAAATAAAATTAATTAGTTTAACCCAAGCTAAAGAATAAGAATGCGCATTTGATCAGACGCAACTTCAGTCACAATTTATGAGATGCATTATTCGAATGCTTGGCAAAAGAGATGTGTTTTTAATCTAGATTTAAATAGAGAGAGTGTTTCTGAACCCCGAACATTATCAGGATGGCTATTCCAGAGTTTGGGAGCCAAATGTGAAAAGCTCTCACTCCTTTAGTGGACTTTGCTATTCTAGGACCTACCAAAAGTCCAGCGTTTTGTGACCTTAGGGAGTGTGATGGATTGTAACGTGGTTAAGGCTAGTTAGGTACGCAGGAGCTAAACAATTTACGGCCTTATAGGTAAGTAATGATAATTTGTAACTGATGTGGAACAGAGACTGTAAAATTGGGGTAATATGATCATATTTTCTTGACCTGGTAAGGACTCTAGCTGTTGCTTTTTGGACTACCTGTAGCTTGTTTATTGAAGATGCAGGACAACCACCTAGAAGTGCATTACATTAGTCCAGTCTAGAGATCATAAATGCATAAACTATCTTTTCTGCATCAGAAACGGGTAACATGTTTCGTAGCTTGGCAATGTTTCTAACATGGAAGAATGCAGTTTTTGTAACATGGGAAATATGGTTTTCTATATGGAAAAATATGGAAATAAGTTGCTGTCTAAAATAACACACAGATATTTGACTGTAGAGAAAGTAACAGTACATCCGTCTAGTTGCAAACTGTAGTCTACTAGATTCTGTGTACTGTTTTTTGGTCCAATAATTAATATATCTGTTATATACGAATTTAATAGCAGAAAATTATTGGTCATCCAATCTGTTACATTTTTAACACACTCTGTTAGTTATAATTTAGAAGTTTCATCTGGTCTCGTTGAGATATATAGCTGAGTATCATCAGCATAACAGTGAAAACTAATCCTGTATTTTCTAATAATATTACCAAGGGGCAACATGTATATTGAAAATAGAAGGGGACCTAGGACGGATCCTTGTGGCACTTCATATTTTACTGGTGATAAATGAGATGACTCACCATTTAAATAAACAAATTGGTAGCGATCAGACAGGTAGGATCTAAACCATCTCAGAGCCTGCCCTTGAATACCGGTATAGTTTTGTAATCGATCTATGAGTATGTCATGATCTATGGTGTCGAAGACAGCACTAAGATCAAGTAAAACTAGCAATGAGATGCAGTCTTGATCTGACGCAAGAAGCAGATAATTTATAATTTTAACAAGTGCAGTTTCTGTGCTATGGTGGGGCCTGAAACCTGGCTGAAATTCTTCATGCAGATAATTTTTTTGCAGCAAGGAGCTCAATTGAGCAGACACAACTTTTTCAAAAAATTTAGACATAAATGGAAGATTTGAAATAGGCCTATAATTTGCCAGTTCACAAGGATCTAGTTTTGGTTTCTTAATAAGAGGCTTAATAACCGCCAGCTTAAATGGTTTTGGGATGTGACCCAAAGATAATGATTTGTTAATAATATTGAGAAACAATTCTTCAGCTACAGGTAACAACTCTTTCAGTAATTTAGTGGGTACAGGATCTAAAAACTGCATTTTTCCATCTCAAAAATATATGTAAATTACGACCTATGCTCTCAATGTCGAAGGCAGAAATGTTAATCCATGCATTTATAGCCTCAAGGTTAGATTATTGTAATGCTTTATTGCAGGGGTCATCAACTATATTTGTCAAAGGGCCAGATTTTTTCTCTGCAGACACTGTAAGGGCCATATACTCAAAATATAAAATAAAATGTAATAAATAAATAAAATATTGCTTATTACTTATAAAGCCCTGAATGGTTTAGTGTCACGTTCGGTGTTACAGAAAACACAGGAGAGAGATTCAATTGCGGGTATGTATTTATTAAAGGGGCAATTCAAAGAATAAACAGTCCAGGCAGGGGTCGATATCCAACAAATCCAAACATAAACAAAACACGAAGACAAGGCAAGGCAAGGCAAGATAACGGACATGAATTAACATGAACATTAAACAAGGACTCCGTAACACAGACTCAGACAGACCAGGTATAAATACACAGAAGGATAATGAGGGAACAGGAGACAGGTGGGGAACAATCAATTACTAAACAGGAGGAAGGTGACCAAATAAGGGAACAGGAAGTGATAAGGAGACAGACACCGTGAGAAAGGAGGACACCTAGTGGAAACCCAGGGAACACAACCCAGACACTGTGACAGGACGCCCCCTCTACGGAGTGGCTCCCAGACGGTCCACGACAAGACACGACACAGACCAGGAGGGAGGCGGACAGGTGGAGGCTCAGGGGGAGGGACGGAGGGCCAGACTCACTGAGGGGAACAGACAGAAACATAACAGAAACCAAGAAACACAAAACAGAAATCCATGAGGACATCATGTGGCGCCCCCCAGGGCAGAGCAGAAGACCACCACAGCCATGTGGTCAAGGCGGAAGCCCCCCAGAGCGGAGCAGAAGACCACCACAACAGTGTGGTCAGGACGGAAGCCCCCCAGGGCGGAGCAGAAGACCACCACATCCTTGTGGACCTATCCAGAGTCCTCCAGGGCGGAGCGGAATATCCCCACAGCCATGTGGTCAGGGCGGAAGGCCCCCAGGGCGGAGCAGAAGACCACCACAGCCATGTGGTCAGGACCAGAGCCCCCCAAGGCGGAGCAGACCTCCGTGCGGCTGGACCAACGGGACGACGAAACTCTGGTAATTCCCTGGTGTCCTTACTGGACTCCAGAAGATTGGTGCTGGCCTGACACTGCTCATGAAGATCATTGGTGACTTGTATTTGCTCATGAAGATCAATGGTGACTTGCCTTTGTTCATGAAGATCACCGGTGACTTGACTCAGTCCTTGAAGATCACCGGTGACTTGACTCAGTCCTTGAAGATCACCGGTGACTTGACTTGACTCTGAAAGGTCAACGGTGACTAGCCCTGACTCTGGAGGATCAGCGGTGACTAGCCCTGACTCTGGAGGATCAGAGGTGACTAGCCCTGACTCTGGAGGATCAGCGGTGACTAGCCCTGACTCTGGAGAGTTCCCTGGCACGTGACTCGACTCTGGAGAGTTCCCTGGCACCTGACTTGTCTCTGGAGAGTTCACTGGCACCTGACTCGACTCTGGAGAGTTCACTGGCACCTGACTCGACTCTGGAGAGTTCACTGGCACCTGACTCGACTCTGGAGAGTTCACTGGCACCTGACTCGACTCTGGAGAGTTCACAGGCACCTGACTCGAATCTGGAGGGTCAACTGGCACCTGAATCGACTCTGGAGGGTCAACTGGAACCTGACTTGACTCCGGAGGGTCAGCTGAGACTCTCATCCTGTGCAGCGGCGCTGGGCAAGCAGCCATCTTGGGCCATGACTCTGGACAGGCGGCCATCTTGTACTGTGGTGCTGGGCTGGCGGCCATCTGGGGTTGTGGCGCTGGACTGGCGTCCATCTTGTACTGTGGCGCTGGACCGGTGGCCAATTTGGGCATTGGCGCTGGGTTAGCGGCCATCTTATGCTTTGGCGCTGGACTGACGGCTATATGGTGCTGTGGCGCTATGCTGACGGCCACCTTGGGCTGTGGAGCTGAACCGGTGGCCAATTTGGGCATTGGCGCTGGGCTGGCGGCCATCTTGGGCTGTGGCGCTGGAACGGTGGTCAATTTGGGCATTGGCGTTGGGTTAGCGGCCATCTTGTGCTGTGGCGCTTGGCTGGTAGCCATCCTGGGCAGTGGTGCTGGACTGACGGCCATCTTGGGTTGTGGCGCTTGGCTGGTAGCCATCCTGGGCAGGGGTGCTGGACTGGCGGCCATCTTGGGTTGTGGCGCTTGGCTGGTTGCCATCCTGGGCAGTGGTGCTGGGCTGACGACCACCCCGCCGGAAGAGACAGAAGTGGCAGGGGCATCCCACCGAAGCCGATGCTGCAGGTAGCGCACGAATTCCCAGTGTCTCTAACTGCGCCATCTCCTCCTGAGACACTGGATCATCCAGCCCGCCATTGAAATAGTCCTTGAGGGCCGCATCTTTGTAGCCCATGCCCTCGGCCAGGGACCAGAACACCTGAGCCAGGGCACCCACTTCATTGCCCTCTTGGCGGAGGGCGGTCAACTGAAGGTACTTGGTTCGCCGCTCCGCCATCTTGGCTGGGGAACGGAAAAATGACATACCGCTGGATCCTAGTGTGACGGAGTCCTTCTGTCACGTTCGGTGTTACAGAAAACACAGGAGAGAGAACCAATTGCGGGTATGTATTTATTAAAGGGGCAATCCAAAGAATAAAAAGTCCAGGCAGGGGTCGATATCCAACAAATCCAAACATAAACAAAACACAAAGACAAGGCAAGGCAAGGCAAGATGACGGACATGAATTAACATGAACATTAAACAAGGACTCCGTAACACAGACTCAGACAGACCAGGTATAAATACACAGAAGGATAATGAGGGAACAGGAGACAGGTGGGGAACAATCAATTACTAAACAGGAGGAAGGTGACCAAATAAGGGAACAGGAAGTGATAAGGAGACACACTGTGAGAAAGGAGGACACCTAGTGGAAACCCAGGGAACACAACCCAGACACTGTGACAGTTTAGCACCTCGGTATTTAAATGAGCACCTTTTACATTATTGTTATGGAAGCCAACGGACAACAAGGTAAGTAATGATGATGGTGTTTATTATAACAACAGAGTATCAGGATGAATCAACGTGCAGGACTGGGTGAGTATCAGAGTTCAGATATGGAGAATACTTGAGTGCAATCCGTGAATGAATAATAGTTCCTTCCTTTGCAGGAATGACGGGAGGAGATTTCCAGAATGGATACAAACTTGGTTAGCAGAGAATGACAGGCTGACGGCACACATCCACGCACCACTGAAAGGACTGAATGGGTTACGGCTCACACACCACTGGAGAGGGGATCTTAACAGACTGGAATCGGTACCGAATCCTGGTAAGTAAACACAGTTAAGTGTAGTTAGTGTCATTCGCAGAGAGAAGCACTAAGAGTCCGCTTCGTATGAACGAGCCCGGACAATAAGAGGTGCGTGGTGTGCGATTATGAAGCAGAGTGGCTGATGTGGTGCAGGTGGGTACTGTTAGAACTCAGGTGACTGTGATCGCTGGGTGATTGTGTTGGAAGAACCTGGCCAATCTGTGACATTACCCCCCTCCCCAGGGCCCGCTCCTGAGGGCCGAGATCTCCTGCGGCTTGGTGGTCTCCCTCGTCCACGAGGTCCAGGATATTTAGGATGGCTGGAATGGAACTCCTCCATGAGCGTGGGATCTATGATGTCGACTCTTGGGATCCATGGTCTTTCCTCTGGTCCGTATCCTTCCCAATCGATGAGATATTCCAATTGACCACCCTGACGTCGGGACTGCAGGATTTCCCGAACGGAGTAGATGGACCCTTCCTCCAGCATCAAGGGTGGAGGTGGTTGCTCTTCGTGGCCAGGTTCTGTGGAGGGAATAAGAGGTTTGTGAAAGGCTTTGAGCAAGGAAATGTGGAACATGGGGTGAATTCTGTATTGCGGTGGTAGTTGTAGTTTGTAGGTGACGGGATTGACCTGTTCCAGGATGGTAAAGGGGCCAACAAACCTGGGATTAAGTTTTTTGGAGGGTAGTCGTAGACGAATATCGCGAGTGGAGAGCCAAACTTTATCTCCCGGAACATAGACTGGGCCCGAAATCCTGGATCTGCGAACTGCCCTCTGCAGATGATGGTGAGCTTCGTCCCAGACTCTCTCGCTCTCCCGAAACCAGTAATCCACTGCGGGGACCTCAGATGGTTCACCATTCCAGGGAAATAGAGGGGGTTGGAATCCAAGAATACACTGGAATGGTGTGAGGCCTGTCGTGGGTTGCCGCAGTGAATTTTGGGCATACTCCACCCAGCCCAGAAACCGGTTCCAGGAGTTCTGGTGACCATTACAGAAGTTCCTGAGGAATCGCCCCACTTCCTGGATCTTCCTCTCCGTCTGGCCGTTGGTCTGAGGGTGGTAGCCAGAGGAGAAGCTCACTGTCACACCTAGGAGTTTGAAAAACGACTTCCATACCCGAGATATGAATTGGGGTCCCCTGTCCGATACAATGTCTTCTGGGATCCCATAATAGCGAAAGACATGATTGAAGAGAAGTTCGGCAGTCTCCAGGGCAGTGGGGAGACCTTTTAGTGGTAATAGCCTGCAGAACTTAGAAAATCGATCTACTATGATGAAGATGCAAGTGTTTCCATCCAAAGAAGGTAAATCAGTCATGAAGTCAAGTCCTAGGTGTGACCAAGGGCGGTTGGGAATTAGCAAGGGATGGAGCTTTCCTGCAGGTAGATGTCTGGGACTTTTGGACATTGCACACTCCTTACAACCCTGTACATATCTCCTCACATCCCTAGCCATGTCCGGCCACCAGAAGCGCCCAGGATGCCCAGTGCCCAGAGAGGTGTGAATGGTGTGAATGAGATCTACCCGTTGTGTCCTAGGAATGAACTGACGATTAGGTGGGCAGCCCGGCAGACGTCGGAGATCAGGAGTGGCGACAGCTGGAGGAGCAGACCATTCGATGGGACTGATGATGATATTTTCGGGTATAATGTTGGTGGTTGTCTCGGGTGTTTCTGGAGAATCATGTAATCTGGATAAAGCATCGGCACGGACAATCTTAGGACCAGGACGGTAAGTAATGGAGAAGTGGAAACTTGAGAAAAATAATGATCATCTGGCCTGACGGGGAGAGAGTCGTTTTGCTTCAAGGAGGTACTGGAGGTTTTTATGGTCAGCGATCACTTGGAATGGATGGATGGCACCTTCCAGCCAATGTCGCCACTCCTCCAGGGCGAGCTTGATGGCCAGGAGTTCTCGGTTGCCGATGTCGTAATTCCTCTCTGCCGGGCTGAGCTTCCGAGAGAAGTGGGCACATGAATGGAGTAATTTTGGTGTCCCATGAAGTTGTGAAAGGACGGCTCCAACTCTGGAAGTCGAGGCGTCCACCTCCACGACGAAAGGGAGTTCAGGGTCTGGATGCATCAGGAGTGGTGCTTGTGTGAAGGCAGATTTGAGGGAATGGAAGGCTGCGGCAGCTTCAGGAGTCCAGGGAAGATTTTTCGGTTTACCTTTGAGCAAGTTGGTGAGTGGAGTGGTGATGATACTGTAACCTCGTATGAAACGTCTGTAAAAGTTGGCGAATCCAAGAAATCTCTGCAGTTCCTTGATCGTGGTGGGTTCTGGCCAGGTAGTTACTGCAGTAACCTTTCTCTCATCCATGCAGACCCCCTGTCGGTCAATGAGGTAACCCAAGAACTGGACTGATGGGAGATGAAAAGAACACTTCTCGGCCTTCAGGAAGAGGTGATGTGCTCTGAGTGTGTGGAGGACCTCCGCAACGTGGTGGCGATGTTCGGCCTCACTCCGGGAGTAGATGAGGATGTCATCTAAATAGACGACCACGAAGCGATGCAGAAACTCCCGGAGGACTTCATGTATGAAGTTCTGAAATACAGAAGGGGCGTTGACCAAATAACAACATAACAGCATAACAAGATATTCATAGTGGCCAGTAGGGGTCACAAAAGCGGTCTTCCATTCATCCCCTTCACGTATTCTCACCAGGTTGTAAGCGCTGCGGAGGTCCAACTTCGTGAAGATAGTAGCAGAACGAAGTTGTTCGAGGGCCGCAGGGACGAGAGGAAGGGAATATTTAAATTTGATGGTGCCTTGGTTTAGGGTCCGGTAATCAATGCATGGCCGTAGTCCTCCATCCTTTTTGGCAACAAAAAAGAAACTGGATGATGCGGGAGATGTAGAATGCCGAATATACCCTTGATTGAGAGCTTCTTGTATATACTTCTCCATGGCCTTGGTCTCTGGAAGTGATAACGGGTAGATCTTTCCTCTGGGCAAGGAGCATTAGAAATCAGGTCAATGGCGCAGTCCCATGGCCGATGAGGTGGTAGCTGGGAAGCTCTCTTGGAGCAGAAGATGTCTTGGAAAGAAGAGTAGATGTCAGGAATCTTCTTGGACTGTTTCTCGAGTGGACTTTCAACTGATGTGACATAGACTGGAACAGGTTTCGGAATAGGACGTGGAAGAACCGGAAAACATCTTGGTAAGCATTCCTTGCCCCACTTTATTACTTCCCCGGAGCCCCAAGAGAAGATGGGGTCGTGCTTCACCAGCCACGGACGCCCAAGTATGATATCCACTGTGGCAGGGGAGGCGTGGTTTAGCGAGGTCTGCGACGGGAGAGAGAGTGAAGAGATCAGTGGTGGTAAGTGAGTTAAGTGAGAAACAAGTGACACCTGCTTCTCGTTACAGTGATGGGCGTGGGGAAGCAGTATTTAAGCCGTCCGCTAACCAGAGACGAGAGAGAGACCTGAGGACTCGTGGGAGGAAGCAGCGATCAGAACGCGAGACGCGCCCAACAGTATCAAAGTGAAACGTTATTATTTATGCGCATGTGGCGCGAGTTTGTTTTCCTTTCCTTTTATTTAGTTTGAATAAAGTTCCCACGAGTCTCAGTATGCCGACCCTGGTCTCCTTCCTTCTCTGTCATACGAACTTTGTTACATCCACATTGGCTCCCTCCAGAACCAGCAGCTGAATATCCTCCTTGTGTAGGGCTCCGATTTGAAGTGAGATGGTTTCACATTTCCGGTGAATACGTGGACGTGCAGTGATGGACTTGGTTATGGGTTGGATCTGGTAAACATTTGACGAGGCTTCTGTACGGAGCTGGAGCTGGCGACAGAGGGTCCCCGAGAGGAAATTTCCTGCTAACCCGGAGTCGATGAGAGCGTGAACTGAAACAGAGGATGTAGAGGTGGTTAACTGGACACAAGGGGTGAGAGGATACATCTTTTCATCATTAGTACGGAAAGCACTCACCGATGTTCTTATGGGACGAAGTGGACAGTTCAACCGAACATGCCCACTGGCTCCACAATACATGCAAAGACCCCGGGTCAGCCTCCTCTGTCGCTTAGCAGCGCTCATAGGTTCTGGTTCTGGAGGGCTGGCGGCTTCAGATGGGCGGAGGAGTGCAGTAGCATTAGGATGGGACTGATAGGATTGTATACAGTCTGAACATCTGATAGATTGTTGTATGAACTTTTCGAGCCCCATATTATCATCCAATGCAGCCAGCTGCAGACGGAGTTGGGGTGTAAGACCAAGCCAGTAAGTGGTCAGTAAGGACCGCTAGCTCCATCCGCTGGCTGCAGCTAGAGTGCGAAAACGAAGGGCATATTCATGAGTAGACATCTGTCCTTGAGATAAATGATAGAGTTGCTCACCGGCTGATATCTCTCCATCCGTTCGACCGAATACTTCCTTGGTGTTTATTATAACAGCAGATATCAAGATATATCAACGTGCAGGACTGGGTGAGTATCAGAGTTCAGATATGGAGAATACTTGAGTGCAATCCGTGAATGAATAATAGTTCCTTCCTTTGCAGGAACGACGGGAGGAGATTTCTAGATTGGATAAACTTGGTTAGCAGAGAATGACAGGCTGACGGCACACACCCACGCACCACTGACAGGACTGAATGGCTTACGGCTCGCACACCACTGGAGAGGGGATCTTGACAGATTGGAATCGGTACCGAATCCTGGTAGGTAAACACAGGTAAGTGTAGTTAGTGTCATTCGCAGAGAGAAGCACTAAGAGTCCGCTTCGTATGAACAAGCCCGGACAATGAGAGGGGCGTGGTGTGCGCTTATGAAACAGAGTGGCTGATGTGGTGCAGGTGGGTATTGTTAGAACTCAGGTGACTGTGATCGCTGGGTGATTGTGGTGGAAGAACCTGGCCAAACCGTGACAATTATAATCTTCTACGTCCGCTACGTTCTCAAAACGAAGGCAATTTGATAATACCTAGAATATCAAAATCAACTGCGGGCGGGAGATCCTTTTCCTATTTGGTGCCTAAACTCTGGAATAACCTACCTAACATTGTTCGGGAGGAAGACACACTCTTGCAGTTTAAATTTAGATTAAATACCCATCTCTTTAACCTGGCTTACACATAACATACTAATATGCTTTTAATTTCCAAATCCGTTAAAGGATTTTTAGGCTGCATTAATTAGGTAAACCGCAACCAGGAACACTTCCCATAGCATCCAATGTACTTGCTACATCATTAGAAGAATGGCATCTACGCTAATATTAGTCTGTTTCTCTCTTATTCCGAGGTCACCGTAGACACCAGATCCAGTCTGTATCCAGATCAGAGGGTCACTGCAGTCACTCGGATCCAGTATGTATCCAGAACAGATGGTGGATCAGCACCTAGAACGGACCTCTACATCCCTGAAAGACAGCGGAGACCAGGACAACTAGAGCCACAGATACAGATCCCCTGTAAAGACCTTGTCTTAGACAACCACCAGCACAAGACCACAAGAAACAGATGATTCTTCTGCACAATCTGACTTTGCTGCAGCCTGGAATTGAACTGCTGGTTTTGTCTGGTCAGAGGAGAACTGGCCCCCCAACTGAGCCTGGTTTCTCCCAAGGTTTTTTTTTCTCCATTCTGTCACCGATGGAGTTTCAGTTTCTTGCCACCGTCGCCTCTGGCTTGCTTAGTTGGGGTCACTTCATCTACAGCGATATCATTGACTTGATTGCAAATAAATGCACAGATACTATTTAAACTGAACAGAGATGACATCACTGAATTCAATGATGAACTGCCTTTAACTGCCATTTTGCATTGTTGACACACTGTTCCCTATCAAAAGCTACTCTCGATGCTGCGCTCAATAGCGCTAATGAGAACATTCTTTGTTCGACCGGTTGTGAAGCATGTGTGTCAAACACGCCAACAAGTGGCTTAAATAACCTTGGCAGGTGACGTCACTGATAACGTGCACCTGCAAGTTATAAATAGACGTGAAACGGAAACATCCTCAGGTTTCTTTGTCTTCAGAGACCGCATTGTGTGTGTGTGTGTGTGTGTGTGTGTGTCACGCTGATGAAAGTATTAGTTTAAAAGGAAGTATGTTGAGAGGTAAAAAAAGGAAAAAGAAAGTTCTAACTATTCTTGCTGATTCTATAAGAGATGTGTGCCTCGCTCTCCATGGCCGATCTCTGAAGAGAAATCGCATGTTTATTGTTAAAAAAGGGCTGCTTTCGCTTTCTAGAGTGGCAGTTGTAAGCACCGCAGTTCACTTCCTATCCGCACTAGGCTCTTTGCTCTCACGAGGAACGAGCTGCTTCCCGCTCATTAAGATCGCACTCCGATCTGGAAGATCGGACGGTTCTCGCGCCCACCTCCGAAGCGTGCCCAGGCACTTCTTCGGATTGGGCAGAGGCTGTTGTAGCTCTAGCTTCTGTTGAAATGGACATTGAGAGTGCTCTCTCCTAGCGCTCCTCTCGCGATTATAAGCACATAAGGAGTTACTAGGTGGTGACTCGTGCAGTGACCAGTTTAAAGCCTTAAAATTAGATTTTGTACATTATGATTTCATAGGTGAGAGAGATCTCTCCCCTATTGGAGCAACATCATTTAAATAAAAATATAAATAGATGATGATTATGATGATGAATAAAAAAAAAAAAAAATATATATATATATATATATATATATATATATATATATATACATATATATATATATATATGCGAAAAGACAACAGCAATTGTTCCCTGCCAAACGTACTGTAGCAACATCTACACTTGGATGGAACGCATTTCATGCTGTGGGTCAGACTAGTGCTGCCCTGCACACCATGGGTTCTGCAGGCGTATCAGGCTGATCTGAAAAATCTGAGTGCCAGGAGGAGACTTTTAACATGTTTCTCACTCACTATGCTCAAGTGTCGGGGCTGTCAAAAAAAAAAAAAAAATAAACAGTCCCGACCCGATCCAGCTCCTCTGGGGTAGGAGGTTCAAAGAGAGAGTGTGGCGAGTTGTGCGCCCCCTCATAAGACTGGGGAGCAGCTTGTAACACTTGGCAGCCGCAGATGGAGCTGGACTAAAGTACGGTCATTACGACCAAATCAAGGGCTTTAAGATGTGCCCAGGACAAAGGGTGTGTCCCCTCAGGGAGGGCCCTGGAAAATTCCATCAGAAGTGTAAGGCTACTTCCTGGCACCCTTAGGGGATCACTGAACAACCTCCGCCACCACCGGTGTTTCGGGGGGCAGTGGTCTCCACTGAAATGATACATGCTCTGTTGCTTTCTGCCACGTTTCAGGACACCAGACATCTAACCCCCCCCCCCCCCCCCCCCCCCCCCACAACAAACAAAGTTTCACAATCAGAGCCCCATTTGGAGAAGCTGGCAGCGTGGAAGCTACTGCCAAATATCTCCCCATGAGTCGAAAGAACTGTAGTGGAGGGCTACAGGATTCAGTTTGCACATCGTCTTCTGCATTTCAACAGCGTGGTCTCCACCTCTGTGAAACCGGCACGTGCATGTCTGTTGACACAGGAATCACAGACTCTGCTGGTCAAAGGGGCCATAGAATGTGTTCCCCTGCCAGACAGAGAGTCAGGCTATTACAGTCGGTATTTCTTGATTCCCAAGAAAGACGGGGGGCTGCGTCCATTTATAGATCATAGATCTGAAGCTTACCAGTATCAGGTTTTTCCATTCGGCCTAGTTTTGTCATCCCACACTTAAACAAAATTCATGGATGCAGCTCTGGCTCCTCTACGACTCCAGGGCATCCACATTTAAAATGTATATAAACGACTGGCTGAATCTGACCCAGTCTCAAGAGCTTGCGCTTCGACATCAGCAGTCCTAGCTCATCTTGAATCTCCGGGGTTGAGACTCAACGCCAAGGAAAGCGTTCTCTCTCTGGCTCAGAGGACAACGTATTTGGGTGTGGTATGGGATTCGATCACAATGCAGGCACAGCTGTCTCCTGCATGTGTCAAATCCATTCTAAATACCCTAAAGAACATCAAGCTAGGCCAGAAAGTCACTGTTCAGGTCTCATGGCAGCTGCATCCACGGTGATACCTTTGGGCCTCCTGCACATGAGATCGTTTCAGTTGTGGCTCAGAGCCAGGGGATTTCATCCAAGGGCCAATCCCCAGTGGCAAATAAGGGTTACGCACCAGGGGCTTCGTACCCTATCTATGTGGTTCAGACCCCGGTTTCTGACTTTGGGTCCCACTCTAGGTCCGTGTTGTCATCGCAAGATGCTAATGACAGACGCTTCCCTCATGGGCTTGGGAGCGGCCTTAGTTGGCTGTCCAGCCCAAGGGATCTGGAGAGGTCATATTCTCGAATTGGCACATCAATTGCCTCGAAATGAAGACAGAGCAGCTCCAGCAGCTGAGAGGCTACCATGTCCTAGTGCGGGTGGACAACACATCTGTAGTCTTTTACATAAATTGCCAGGGCGGACTGCAGTCGCGCCGCTCGAACGAGTTAGCGCACCAGGTTCTGCTTTGGGCACAGGACAAGTTCCTGTTCCTCAGGACGATTTACATTCCTGGGCATATGAATGTGGGAGCAGAATTGCTGTCCAGACAAGCTGTGAAACACAGGAAATGGAAAGTAGTCAAATCTGGGAAAGATTTCAAGTAGCAGAAGTGGACCTCTGTGCTTCACAGGAGATGGCACAATGTCCCCTCTACATCTCTCTGACTCATCCAGCTCCCCTGGGTCTGGACGCTATGGCCCATGCGTGGCCAAGACTGGGTCTTTACGGCTTTTTCTCCAATTGCTCTGCTCCCGGGAGTCCTGGCCAAGGTCCGTCGACAGGGGTCTCGCCTCTTACTGATAGCGTCCTGTTGGCTGACCGGAGTTTGGTTCTCAGATCTAATATCCCTCCTTGATGGCTCGCCATGGGCGATTCCAGTCAGGAGAGATCTTCTCTCAGGCACAGGGGACAGTACTTCATCCCCGTCCTGAGCTCTGGAACCTTCACGTCTGGCCCCTGAGGGGGACCAACTAGAGATGCTGGCCTTCCAGCCACAGTAATAGAGACTATTCTAAGTGCTAGGACTCCCTCCACTAGAATAACTTAAGCCCTTATATGGAGTGTTTTTGAGGGCTGGTGCATGACACAACATGCAGACCCAACTCACTGCCAAATTGTTTCAGTACTGGAGTTCCTGCAAGAGAAATTGTCCTCAGGCACATGCCCTAGTACTCTCAGAACTTACATGGCCGCTAGTTTGGCTTGTCATGTTTTGACTGACTGGGTTTCTGTAGGGAAGCACCCTCTGGTCGCCCGCTTCATTCATGGGGCTCAGAGGTTGAGGCACCCACTAGAGCTACGGCCCCTTCAGGGGATTTAGCCGCAGTGCTCGATGGGCTGGCTGGCACCCCTTTCGAACCATTAGAATCAGCGCCTGCCAGGCTTCTGACTCTAACGACTCTTAAAAGTTTTTCTTATGGCCATTACCTCTCTAAGGAGAATTCGGGATTTACAGGCTTTGTCAGTCCTACCATCCTGTTCCGATTTTGCCCCTAGGCGAGTCAAAGCTGTTTTGCATCCTCACCCTAATTATCTTCCGAATGTTCCTAACTGTATCCAGTATGTGCTCTTCAGACTTACCTCCACCGCACTAGCCAGTGGCATAAGTCAGAGCAGCTTTACATATGCCATGGGGGCCGCAACCGGGGGGTGGGGGTGGCTGCCTCCAGGCAAACAGTTTCACATTGGGTGAGGGATGCTCCTGCTCAAGTGTGTGATGCGGCAGGTTGGTCCTCTCCGCACACATTTGTCAGGTTCTATAGTTTGGATGTCCATCCTACTCCTTTCCAAAGACTTCTGTCCTCCGCAATTTACAACACCGGAGCAGGAAAGACTTCACTTACTGTGTCCAGTATGTGCTCTTCAGATTTACTTCCACCGCACTAGCCAGTGGCGTAAGTCAGAGCAGCTTTTCATATGCTGTGGGGGCAGCAGTCAGGGGTGCGGCTGCCACCAGGCAAACAGTTTCACATTAGGTGAGGGTCGCTATTGCCCTAGCCTACGAGGCGCGTGGTCAAACTTCGCCTCTAGGAGTTAGTGCCTATTCAACCAGTTGGGTTGCATATTCAATGGCTTGAGCAAGAGGTGCGCCCTTGCAGCGAGTGTGTGATGTGGCAGGTTGGTCCTTTCCACACACATTTGTCAGATTCTATAGTTTGGATGTCGATGCTACTCCGGACTCGCATGCCCTTGAGTCCACATCCCAGAGTCATGTCTGATACCTCTTCGATGTTTGTGCTCACACACTACACAACCTTGGGGGTCCAGACACTTACAGTGCGGCGGCGTTGGTATTCTCGTTTCCATTAGCGCTATTGAGCGCAGCATCGAGAGTAGCTCTTGATAGGGAACGTCTCGGGTTACTTGACTGTAACCCTGTTCCCTGAAAAAGCGAGAACGAGATGCTGCACCTCAATGCACTGTCGACGTGTCCGGATGTCTCTTCAGACAAAGCGGTAACCTGAGGATGTTTCCGTTTCACGTCTATTTATAACCTGCTGGTGCACGTTATCAGTGACGTCACCTGCCGAGTTTATTTAAGCCAATTCTTGGCGTGTTTGACACACATGCTTCACAACCGGTCGAACAAAGAATGTTCTCATAAGCGCTATTGAGCGCAGCATCTCGTTCCCGCTTTTTCAGGGAAAAGGGTTACAGTCAAGTAACCCGAGACTTCTTCCTAATGAATGTTGTTCAGTTGCTTTGACGCAATGTATTTTGTTTAAAGCGCTATATAAATAAAGGTGACTTGACTTGACTCTTCCTGTCCTATGGTCTTAAAGCACTGCAGTTTATCTTTGAGTGCGATGGATAAAACTGAAGTGTTAGACTCTGTAGAAATCTACATTCAGTATTGTATTTCCAATGTTATCTATTTTACCAGTGAAGAAATTCATAAAGTCATTACTATTAAAAGTTGATAGAATATTTGAATCAGGTGGTGTCTGGTTATTTGTTAATTTAGCCACCATGCTAAATAAAAACCTTGTATTGTTTTGGTTATTTTCAATGAGTTTGTGGATATGCTCAGCCCTGGTAGTTTTTAGAGCCTGTCTATAGCTGGACATACAGTTTTTCCAAGCAATTCTAAAAACTTCCAAGTTAGTTGATGGGGGCAACAGCTTCTAATGTATTAGAGAAAATAGTGCCCATGTTGCCAGTCATTTTGTCTAGTTCATGTGTATTTTTCTGTATAAATAGCAGTTGGGAATCTGTCTTCGGTGGCTGGAACAATAGTTCTGCCCAGACGGTAACGCTGAACCATATTGTTAATATCGATACTAGGTAATGGTCTGTAACATCATCACTTTGAGGTACGATATCTATATCAGTAAGATCGATTTCATGCGATATAATTAAATCTAGTGTATGATTAAAATGATGATTGGCCCCAGTGACATTTTGCTTAACTCCAAAAGGGTTTATTAGGTCAGTAAACGCAAGTCCTACTGCATCATTTGTATTATCAATGTGAATATTAAAATCTCCCATGATTATCAACTGTAACCAGGAGGCCTGAGAGGAAATCTGCAAATTATTTTAGGATTACTGTATACTTCCCTGGTGGTCTATACACAGTAGCCAGAGCAAGAGAACCAATAGATTTATTTTGCATATCTGACAGTGTAACATTAAGCATAAGTATTTTGAATGAGTTAAACCTGTATCCTGGTTTCTGAGAATCACTGAGAACACTGAGAATCACTATATCACTATATATTGTTGCAACACCTCCACCACGACCAGTCAGACAGGGCTCATGCTTATAAAAGTAGTTTGGTGGAGTATACTCATTTAGACCAATATAATCATTTGGTTTTAGCCAGGTTTCAGTCAAGCAGAGTACATCAAAACTATTATATATCTGTGATCATTTAATTTACAATAACTGCTTTGGGTGTGAGTTATCTAATATTTATGAGCCCAAACTTTAAAATTGTTTGTGTTTATTTACTTAAAATTTTTCTGGTTTAATCACGATAAGATTTTTTTCTAGATCATTCATTAAATGTATATTTTGACCTCACTATTCGGGGAACAGACACAGTCTTTATAGATTGTACAGCGCAAGTACTTCATTTGAGCGTGTAGAATAAAAATCATCATAATAGTTATTTGAAAATTGGCTTACTAGCCATATGGAGCGAAGTGTCCTGGAGATATTGTCAGAGAGCAACTCCGCTCTGACTCTGCTGGGGTGCAGGCCATCAGCACAAAAAAGCCTAGGACACTCCCAGAAAGGATTCCAATTATTAACAAATAGCAGTGCATGTTCTTTACACCATGACAACAACCATTCATTTAAAGCAACAAGTCTACTGAACCTTTCGTGTCCTCGTCAATACGTGGGCAGTGGTCCTGATACGATGATCTTCTCCGCGGGCATCGTGTTGTGAACCATCTCGATCAGGCTCCTGAAGTCCCTCTTCAGTTTCTCCATCTGCCGCAGTGTGGTGTGGTTAAAAATAATATAGTGACAGAGCTCATACGCAGTTCACATGGCAACAACAAACAGGAATTGATGTCCAAACAGGAAGTGATCCTGTGTGCTCTGTGTGCATTAAATAGAGCTTTGTGGAATATAAATGTTTTCAGTCCGTCCACATACTCTATTCTTCAGAACAATGATAAATACAAACACACATACACAAAGAAAAAAAAACAGATCTAACAGATTTCCCCATATTAATCTTGTGCAAAAACTCATCAAAATAACTGATTTCAACATTTTCTCTCCTTATACAATCTGAAACAATGCATGCTGATTTTTTTTCTGGTATTATCTGAGTGAAAGTAGCTTGTTCCCGTTAGTAAAGTTTGCACTGCTGCATTGTCTTGAATTTCCAGTAATTTAGTTGAATCCCTTGCCATGCATGTTGATGCAATTCCTTGCAGTTTTGATCAGAATGAGGGTTGTGATAATCTTCCTGAAGTCCCAACTTTTATAGAGACTGATTTGATGGAAAAGCAAAGATCTGACCTCATCATCCGTGAGATAATTCACCAATTAGAGACTGGGGAGACAATTCCTCCTTCTGTAAGAAAATAACTTCCTACCCTTCCATTGTTGATGACTGTTGCGTAATGGAATCCTCTATCGGAGAAGACATGAGGGAGAGCATATCCAATACCAGTTGGTTCTTCCTGATTCTTTGCGTGGTATGGTTCTTACCCATTTACACGATGAGATGGCACATTTGGGCATAGAGCGCACAGTGGATCTAGCATGGTCAAGTTTATATTGGTCTAGAATGGTTGCGGATGTGGAGAAGAAAATCAGAACATGCCCCAGATGTGTGTCAAGTCACAACAGAAGTTACATAGCGACCAGGAAGCTGACTTTGAGTCAAAGTCGTGAGCTATTCTCGTGTGGATCCTCCTCGTGTGAAGACCGACGAGTGGTAAAGACCATCAACTCTACCTGCGCGACTCCTCCGAGCAAGGACACCGACAGGGCACTTGAGTATTGCTTTCCCCCCCTTTCTTTACTTTTTGTATAGCTTGTTCTCAAATATTTCTTACACTTGTAGTCACTATGTGCTATCAGATCTCTACTATCACTACTAACACTCGAAGAGCACACTACATACATTGCAGGAAGGCCTGTCTGACAAACCTACGGCCTGTCCCTCTGACCTCTACTACTACACTCTCTAGTCCAGTTGGTCTCTGGAACTGCCAGTCTGCAGTTAACAAAGCAGACTTCATTTCTTCTATTGCTACTCATTCTGGTCTCAACTTCATGGCACTGACTGAGACTTGGATCAAACCTGAAGACACTGCCACTCCCACAGCCCTCTCCACTAATTTCACTTGTTCCCACACTCCTCTTATGACGGGGAGGGGTGGAGGTACTGGTCTCCTTATATCAAAAGAATGGAAATTTGATCTTCAGCCATCACCTACAGGTAATCACCTACAACTTTTGCCCACTGTTGTCTAGACCAGTGGTTCCCAAACTTTTCCATTCCACGACCCACCTAGACAAGTGTAATATATTTCACGACCCACCAAAATATTAAAAAAAAAAAAAAAACAACGAGTGAAATTACTTTAAACCTAATCTTACTTAAAATTTTTATGACAGAAATTAAGTATTTAAGAAAAATAACCATTTTATTTTAGAGTACAACTGAAAATTTCACTACAAATTTACAAGTTTTAATTTTTGTTTACTGGCGTTAAAATATGTAGTGTCCATAAAAACGTGAAGCAGGCTCACTCCAGTGAAGTGTGATCTGCGCTGCTGTGTTTTGTTGCATTCATGATCCTTCCGTGTGTGTCGGCGAGAACGGAGCACAATCCAACACTTTTTTAGAAAAGCATAAGAAGCAAAGCAGAACTATCTAAAACAGTTTGGAGATTAAAATAATTGTGAAATAGGTAAAAAAAGACCGATTGAACCTTTTAATGACATTGCTCTGAGACCTTCAAAACACGCAACGCACACGGACTTAATTGCAATTTGAAAATCACACTAAGGATATTGCAGTTCATTATTAATGTTGGTGGGCTATATCGTTGTGATGAGTGGGTTCCCAGTTCCCGCCTCCTTCTTCCTGTGATTGTGAAGATTTTAATGTTTTACACTGGTGCCGAAGCCAGGGAGGAAGGAGGGGCGCGCTGCCGAAGATCCTTCGCCGCTGGGGTGAATCCGCAGTGCCATCGAGCAGGGCGAAGGAGTCTGCCGCCGAGGGTGCTCGATGTGGTGGGCTGGAGTGAGTTGCCGGGGGGGGGGGGGGGGCGAACTCACTCCAGCCCACCGCCTCGATGACTCCTTCGTGGAAAGAGGTGGGAACCGGCGGACAATCAAACAAAGTTTTAATAACCAAATAAACACAAAACAGCGCGACAGCCCCTCTCGGATGACTGCCGTGCACAAATAAAAAACAAACACAAAATAAAACCCAGGCCTGGTCCTCTCTCGTCCTTCACTGTCATCGCTCCTCTTTTGTATCTTTCCGATCTCCTCCGTGGTTCTTGAGACCGGTGAGTGTTGCTCATTTCCCAATCACTCCACCGGCCTAGCTCTGTTCCCATGGCACTAGGCCCCGCCCCACTCGTCACATTCGTGCAGCCCTAGACTGAACTGTGTTAGTGTCTGTGTGTCATTGAAACGCAAAATTAGCTGCAGCCAAGTGACTTTGTGCGACCCACCTTGTTCCATTCCGTGACCCACGAGTGGGTCGCGACCCACAGTTTGAAAACCCCTGGTCTAGACCAGCACCTACCACCCCATCTGCCCCATGGCTGTCCAGGTTCTCCGTGAATATCGCTCTAAACTCAGGGCTGCAGAGAGGAAATGTTAGAAATCAAGAAACTCTACCAACCTCAGTGTGTATCAGTCTATCCTCTCTTCCCTTTCTGCAAATTTCTTCACGGCTAAAACATCCTACCACCACAACAAAATTAACAGCTGTTGTGATGCTCGGACACTCTTCAAGACTTTTTGTCTTCTCTTCTTAATCCGCCTCCACTACCTCCTCCATCGACTCTTACAGTGGACGACTTTGCAGTTTTCTTCACAAATAAGACAAGAACCATCAGTGACCAATTCTCCACACCGCAGACTGAGGACAGCTTCACAATGACCGACGCACACTCTTTCTCCTCCTTCTCCCCAATCTCAGAGATCCAAACTTCTCCTGTCCAATCATCCTACTACTTGTCCACTTGATCCGATCCCCACTCACCTCCTTCAAGTGATCTCTTCTTCAGTCATACCTTCGCTTACTCACATTATCAACTCCTCTCTTCACTCTGGAACATTTCCCTTAGCATTTAAGCAGGCTCGGGTAAGCCCACTGCTCAAGAAACCATCTCTAAATCCGGCGCTTCTTGAAAACTACAGACGGTATCCCTTCTTCCATTCATTGCAAAGACACTTGAGTGAGTTGTGTTCAACCAGCTTTCTGTGTTCCTTGTACAGGACAACCTCCTGGACAGCAACCAATCTGTCTTCAAAAGTGGCCACTCAACTGAGACTGCTCTGTTCTCGGTTACTGAAGCTCTGCGACTGGCAAGAGCAGCTTCAAAATCCTCAGTACTCATCTTACTGGACATGTCTGCTGCTTTTGACACTGTTAATCACCAGATTCTTCTGTCCACTCTCAGAAAGATGGGCTTCTCACGATCCGCACTCCTGTGGTTTAAGTCTTACCTCTCTGACAGATCCTTCAGTGTGTATTGGAGGGGTGATGTTTCAACACCTTGCTACTGGGGTTCCTCAAGGCTCAGTACTTGAGTACCACTTCTCTTCTCCATCTACATGACATCATTAGGATCTGTCATTCAGAAGCATGGCTTTTCTTATCACTGCTACGCTGATGACATCCAACTCTACTTCTCATTCCAACCAGATGACCTGACGGTAGCTGCTCGCATTTCAGCCTGTCTGAGTGACATTTCTAGCTGGATTGGAACTACTATCAGCTTCAGCTTAACCTTAGAAAGACAGAACTCCTGGTGATTCCAGCTAACCCATTGCTTCATCACAACTTCTGTATACTGCTGGGTTCGTCAACCATTACTCCTTCGAGGACAGCCAGAAACCTAGGAGTTGTGATGGATCATCAGTTAAGCTTCACAGACCACATTGCTACAACGACCCGGTCCTGCAGATTTGCCTTATACAACATTAGGAAGATTAGACCCTTCCTGTCAGAGCAAGCCACCCAACTTCTTGTCCCAGCTCTTGTTCTCTCCAGATTGCACTATTGTAATGCTCTCCTGGCAGGCCTTCCTGCATGTACTGTCAAGCCTCGGGGTTGTCTTCAATGAGCCAAAAAAAGCTCACGTTACTCCTCTCCTCATCAGGTTACACTGGCTACCAGTAGCCCCTCGCATCAAATTCAAGTTACTGATGCTTGCCTACAAGAAGACCACTGGCACGGCACCAACATACCTAAACTTAATGGTTAAATCTTATATGCCCTCCAGAAGTTTGCGATCTGCAAGTGAACGACGCCTTGTGGTGCCATCGCAAAGAAGTTCAAAATCACTCTCACGGACCTTTTCCTGGACTGTGCCCAAATGGTGGAATGACCTCCCAATCTCAATTCGTACAGCTGAGTCTTTACTCATTTTCAAGAAACATCTAAAGACTCATCTTTTTCGCCAGCACTCAACCAACTAATACTAGCACTTTTCCTTCTTTTCTTTTCTTGTCTTTTCATTTATAAAAAAAGAAAAAAAAACCTGGCTATGCATTCTGTACTAGACTAACTGAGACTTGTCATGGCACTTGTATGCTGTTGTTGTTCTCTTGTTGACCTGACTGCTTCCATTGTTCTCATTTGTAAGTCGCTTTGGATAAAAGCGTCTGCTAAATGATTAAATGTAAATGTAAAGAGAGTGATAAATTGCATTGGAGTAGTTTTGTGAGACCCGTACAAGCATACAACTGTAACAAACCTGATTCTACTGGGTTTACACCATATGAATTAATGTTTGGGAGGCAGCCACGCTTGCCTATAGACTTGGCTTTTAATGTTCCTCAGAACAGAGAGTACTTTAAGATGCATTCACAGTATGTGCAGAAGTGTCCGCCAACTCTTAGAAATCCAAGTAATGAGGTACAAGAGCAGGCAAAATCTGACTCTGATGATTATAGCTGTTTAGAATTGCTGTACCGAGATCCTGTAAACTGCACAAATACCAGATTCATTGAGGTTTATGAAACTGTAAAAGGGTCACAGAATATTGTTCCCTCAAACTCTGTAGTTCAGGACTTTGGTGATAACATTCCAATTGAGGACTTGCCCATCCAGTGACCTGGGCCAGAGTATTCTACAATTGAAATTGTACCTACCTTGAATTACTTACCTGTTGGTGATCCAGAGGTAAAGGAAAATGTACCTACAGTTCCTGCTGACACGCCCACTGATCAGATCAGAGCATAACTGTAAAAGAAACAGAAAAGGTCTGTGAACATGAATCTACACAAGAGCAAAATGAAAATGATGGCAATTTCATCAGACAGTCTAACAGAGTTAGACAGAAACCAAGAGTGTTCACTTACCCGAATTGGGTAATCCTTTGGTTTCAATAGTACAGTCTCTATTCCAGAATCTTAGTACACCTGTGACTGACTCTATTATGGAAAGCAGTTTTACTAATTCACCTGAACCTGTGGTAACACAACCTGTTAGTTGCATGCACAGGGACGTGCATTGAGTTAAGGGGGAGGGTGTAACCCAGAGTGATTACAAATAGACATAAGAATAATAAAAAAAATAAATAAACCAGCGTGCAAAGAGAAAAACAAAGAAACAAAGAAAGAAGTAAATTAATAACTAAATTCATAAATGCTAAGTTAAAACTTTTCATAAATGATCAAAAAGTATTATCTTTTTTCTTGTTATTTTTCTTATTTTGAGAATGTAAGAATTGTACATAGATGAATGTTATATTGCCTATAAGAGAATGTGAGGTGAAGTTCACTGCCCACCTATCAGGAGAGACGCAACATGAAGCAAGCGGATGGCATCACCAGCACACGAAGAGAGAGTGAGAGAGAGAGCGAGAGAGAGAGAGAGTAACGACTGGGTGAAGGAGTGGCAGGAAGCAAGTGCGAGATAAACACAGTTTAATGAAGACAATGATACAAGATGACAATAAGGCACAAAGATGAAGCTGAGGGGAATACACTGTCCAGGATGGTGCAGGTGGGTGAAGTATCCGGATGGCGGAGATGAGTTGGCAGCAGGAGAGGGTGACACAGGAACTGCAGGGAAGCGAGCCGAAGGTAAGTGATGTTGGTGATGTGCGTAGAGTGAACGGGGTTCCGGGGAGACACAAACATCCAACGCAGAAACACACAAGAAAGCAAACATAAGTTACATACATGAAACAACGCTCTCACTAACACAAGACGCTAGACAAGCCAATATATAGGGATGAGTAATGAGTGACAGCGGTTGCTGATGACAATTAGCGGAGACACCCACGAACTAATCAGTGCTGACGCGTAACACACAGACTTCACCCACAAAGTGCAAAACCCAGAGATCACGGTTTACCAACCGTGACAGAGAGAAAGGAGATGCAAACAGAAAGATCGGTAGAGACCATTCTGACTGAAAATATTAGTAATTGTAAACTGAAATCAGATAAAGCTTTTAGAAAGACATAGATTTTCCTTGAACAGGACCATATTAAGACAGTGTGTACCTGGGCACTATACCTCAAAAGGTATAATATACCCTCCCCCACCATCAGACATGCTGTAATTAAGGTGATTTCTGAAATGTAATTTATTAACTTGTCCAACTACATACATGTAGGCATATGAGCAGTGAGCACTATATTCAAATGTCTCAATTCAAAATGTACATCAATTCATTGACAGCGTCAATTCACGTTTGCCCAAAAATAATAATAAATCTATCAGGTTTTTTACCTTTAGCAGAACTGCTTCTTCTTAGTGTTCATAAATGAGTTATGTATGGTCTTTCAAGAATTTCAAGTTAATAATAAAACAATTTACGAAAAATACTTTTAAAGCTTGTGTCATGTGGTGCCCCCCTAGTGGTTATGAATGGTTGGTGCCCCTGGGCACTGGCCCAAGTGCCCTTATGGATAATCCGGCTCTGCCTTTGAACTGAACTTTATTTTGTTTCTTGAGTGATTTTGAGTTATTTTTGAGTGTTTTTCAACGTGAACATGGCGATGATGCTGACTGACCTCATCACCGCATGGAACATGGCGAGCCTCCCAGCAAATCTCAATTACAATGAAACCATCAAACGTTTTTAGCTGATTCACTACTAGTTTTCCCTGGACGGAAGAAAAAACATCTGGGAGTGAACAGACGTCGAACTCTCTTTTCTTCTTATATGTGCAATTCTGTTCAATATGTCAGAAGAAGGCCTGGATCATTGCATCTCATTTAGTTTTGGTCAATTGTTCAACATAACGGTAGGCCTGGATTATTGCATCTAAAGTCTCAATAGATTGGTTTTCCTTTTGAATTCAGAGATTGGTATTTGAAAATACATTACTGAATTTATTGGTGTTTGAACTGTTTACACATTAACAGATGAATTGTGTGTGATACTAAATACACTAAACTAGAAGTAATATACTACACGTCTTGATTTCAAAAAGATTTAAAAGAAATAAGTCATAAAAGAAAAAGAGATTAAAGAAGGATTATTAACAGATCATTCTAATAAGAAAACAAACCCAGAGCCCAGTTTATTTATTTTCCTTGCATTTATTATCAATCAGTTATTTCATTGTTTTTTCAAAATTTTATCATCAGTCTTTTTCATTGTTTCTGCTTTTACTTGAAAGAGAAACAAATTGAAAATTATTTTCATTTATCATCTGCCTTGATATAAATTTTTCAATATAATTTGAATTTACCTTTGTTGGCTGTCTGCTTTTTTTTTTTTTCAATCTCTCACTACTGCTCCTTATGAACCTAGAAGTACTGGTCCACGTTTCCTCAATGAAATCATAGTGTTAGCCTTTTTAAGTTTACTCTTCACATACAGCCATATTGCAATACTGGTCTTTCTGTCCCCAAAGGTCCTTTAGAAGTCATAATTAAGACTTTCTTGTACAATTTAAAGGTATACTTCTGTCATGGATTCGCCCCCCCCCCCCACCCTCCTCTGCTGGTAACACTCACACACCTCTTCAGCTGTTTCTCATTATCTTTCCTCCGTCACGCTAATAGATTCACACCTGTTCTCTCTTTTCCCTAATCATCCGTGCTATTTCTAGTTCCCCATTTTCTGTGCTCTCTGCTAGATTATTTCGTTTGCTGTTGATGCATAAGCTACACAATCATCTTGTTCCAGTCCTGTCCTGTCGTGTCGGGTCCTATCCTGCCTCTTGTTCTCCAGTCTCAGGACAGATCAAATGGCTATCCCCGCACGCTGCCCGAGCGCTGGTCCGTTTACCGTCAAGAACTTTCTGTTTGCTGTTTTACGTGAAAGACTTTATGTTCACTGTTTGGGTACCGGCTCATCGGCTGCTTTTTGTTATTTGTTCTGAAGACTAGTTTTGTTGCATCGCTACTCTATTAAAGGAGCTTCACTTGCATAATCGCTTTTGGGTCCTCATCTTTCCATATTACAGAATAATCTAGCCAACAATGGACCCAGCAAGTGCAAGCCCGATTCAGACTTCTGTTGAGCTGCAAGGAGCCATGCTCGGAAGACAAGACACGGAGCTAGCCACTGCTCAGCACGCAGTTGATTCCCTGGCCGCCCAGCTCTCGGATTTGTCCACGCAGATTCACCAACTCAAGACTGGTTCTCCTGCTTCCAGGGGGTTGGAATCCCCAGAGCCCAGAGTCAACAACCCTCCTTGTTACGCTGGTGAGCCTTCACAGTGTCGGTCGTTTCTCACCCAATGTGGACAAGGCCCATGGAGAAGAGGTGTCTCGCATCTTGTCCACTCTCCACCAGGGTAGACGCTCAGTCGTTGATTATTCCATTGTCGTGGCACGTTTCCTTGAGGGACTCAGTTCCAGCATCAAGGACGAGGTCCTCGCCCATGATCTGCCGACTCGTCTCGACCTCCTCATTGAACTGGCCATACGAATAGAGAAAAGGGTTTGATCTCCGCCGCCGTTCCAGGGTCATGGATTTCCCCGCTCGTTCAGCCGCCACACCCGTCTCTCCCCCCCAACCTACTCAGCCTGAACCAGAGCCCATGCAGTTAGGTGGACTGTGAATTTCCACCAAGGAAAGGGAACGTCGCATCACTCTCCGTCTCTGCATGTATTGTGGCGCAGCCAACCACTTCGTGTCAACATATCCAGTAAAAGCAAGCACTCGTAAGTAGGTGAGGGAATACTGGTGAGCGCTACTTTCCTTCAAAGTCGTGCACTATCATCCCTGTTATCCTGCAGTGGCCTGGTTCTTCAGTTTCTTGTAATGCCTTCATAGACTCTGGGGCTGAGAGGAATTTCCTAGATGAGCCCTGGGCCCGCAAGCAAGGTATTTCTTTGAGGAAGCGTGAGGAGGCCACTCCTCTTGTTGCCCTAGATGGTAGTTCCCTACCCAGGGTTCATCTTCAGTCTGCTCCCTTATCTCTCACTGTCTCTGGTAATCACCACGAAACCCTTTCCTTTTTAGTTGTCTGTTCCACCTTTGCTCCTTTAGTTTTGGGACACCCCTTGTTAGTTAAACATAACCCTCACATTAACTGGTCTAGTAATAACCTCCTCTCTTGGAACCTGTCTTGTCATGTCGAATGTTTATTGTCTGTTAATCCCCCTGTTTCCTCTGGTTCTGTGTTTCAGGAGGAGCCGGACAATTTGACCGGGGTGCCGGAGGAATATCATGATTTGAGGGTGGTTTTCAGTCGGTCACGGGTACGATTGTAGTATTGAAATTTTTCCTGGGACCACGCCCCCTCGCGGTAGATTGTTCAGCTTGTCCGCACCTGAACGTAAAAAAAAGGATTAGAGGAATATCTGTCCGAGTCTCTTAACGCGGTACCATTGTCCCTTCCTCCTCACCAGCTGGTGCGGGATTTTTCTTTGTTAAGAAGAAAGACGGGCCTTTACGTCCCTGTATCGACTATCGTGGGCTTAATGATGTGACCGTTAAGAATCGCTACCCCTTACCGCTCATGTCATTCACTTTTGATTTGCTACAGGGTGCAAAATTCTTCACCAAATTGGATCTTCGTAATGCGTACCACCTCATTCGTATTAAGGAAGGGAATGAATGGAAGACTGCGTTTAATACACCGTTAGGGCACTTCGAATATTGGATGCTTCAGTTCGGACTCGTGAACGCCCCGGCTGTATTCCAGACGTTAATCAATGACGTTCTAAGAGACATGCTCAATATCTTTGTCTTTGTGTATCTTGACGATATATTGATTTTCTCTCCATCTCTCTAGGTACACATACAGCAGGTGCGTCGAGTTCTTCAACGCCTTCTTGAGAATCGCCTGTTTGTAAAAGCTGAGAAATGCACTTTTCACGCGCCCTCCATTACCTTCCTCGGTTCCGTGATCTCCACTGATGGCGTTAGAATGGACCCTACGAAGGTACGGGTGGTTACCGATTGGCCAACCCCTGACTCTCGTGTCGCGCTCCAGCGGTTTTTGGGTTTTTAAAATTTTTATCGACGTTTTATACGTAACTTCAGTCAATTAGCGGCTCCCCTTACAGCTTTAACATCAGTCAAGTCATGTTTTAAGTGGTCAGAGTCCGCTCAGAAGGCTTTTGATCACTTAAAGTCTCTTTTTACCTCGGCTCCTATTCTCGTAACCCCTGATAGCTCTAAACAGTTCATTGTTGAGGTCGACGCGTCAGAGGTGGGAGTTGGAGCCATCCTCTCCCAACGCTCATCCGACAATAAGTTGCACCCCTGTGCTTTTTTTTCCCACCGTCTCTCGTCTGCGGAGCGCAACTATGACGTAGGTAATCGTGAGCTGCTGGCCATACGTTTGGCCTTGGGAGAGTGGCGTCAATGGTTAGAGGGTGCTACCTTACCGTTTATCGTGTGGACTGATCACCGTAACCTAGAGTACATTCGCTCCGCTAAGCGGCTTAAAGCACGTCAGGCTCACTGGGCTCTATTTTTTGGCCGTTTCGATTTCTCGATCTCTTATCGCCCTGGATCTAAGAACGTGAAAGCCGATGCACTCTCTTGCCTCTTTGATTCCTCAGACTCACCCTCCACCACCGAGGGAATAATCTCTTCCTCTCGAGTTGTTGGTGCAGTTGTTTGGGGAATAGAGAGGGAGGTTAAACACGCCCTGTCTCACTCCATCGCTCCGCGCAACGTTCCCAGGAACCTCCTTTTTGCTCCCTAAACTTCATTCGGACAAGGAGATGGGTCAGGTTTTGGTCAATCACGTCTTTAAGATACACGGCCTTCCTTCTGATGTCGTCTCGGACAGGGGACCTCAATTCACGTCCCAATTCTGTAAAGAATTTTGTCACCTCATTGGCGCGTCTGTCAGCCTTTCCTCTGGGTTTCATCCCCAGACTAATGGCCAGGCTGAACACACCAATCAGATCGTTGGCCGCCTTCTACGCAGCTTAACCTTTCGTAACCCATCTTCTTGGTCAGAGCAATTACCTTGGGCAGAATATGCCCATAATTCATTACCTACGTCCGCAACCGGTTTCTCCCCATTTAACTCTTGCCTTGGCTATCAGCCTCCTTTATTCTCCTCACAGGATGCTGATTCCAATGTCCCTTCAGTGACGGCGTTCATCAGTTGCTGTAAGCGCACCTGGAGAAGAGTTAGATCCGTGCTTTGTCGTACCAAGACCCGTACTCGAAAGTACGCCAATAAGCGTCGTGCCAGAGGTCCTAAGTATCTTTGTGGTCAGAAAGTGTGGCTTTCCACCCAAAATTTACCTCTCCTGACTACTTCCCGCAAACTGGCCCCCCGCTTCTCTCCCCCCCCCCCCCTCTGCTGGTTATTTTGTTGCACTCACACACCTCTTCAGCTGTTTCTCATTATCTCTCCTCTGTCACGCTAATAGATTCACACCTGTTCTCTCTTTTCCCTAATCATCCTTGCTATTTCTAGTTCCCCATTTTCTGTGCTCTCTGCTAGATTATTTTATTTGCTGTTGATGCAGAAGCTACACAATCATCTTGTTCCTGTCCTGTCCTGTCGTGCCATGTCGTGTCAGGTCCTAATTCACCACTGTGTAATTCCTATGGCGCAGCTCTGCTGGCGACAGGGAGTAGGGCTCTTGCTGCATTTTGTTTGTTCATTTGTTATGGCGTCTGTTATGTCCCTCTTTTTTAGTTTGTACTGGCGAACTTAGTGTGCAATTTTGCTGGATATCACTTGTGTTTTGAACTGTATGCTGCGTGTGTGCAAAGTGAATTGGATGAGAATGGCACCACTAGCACTAGCATGGCTAATCCTGTTTGGCCAAGTCGTCCAGAGCTCCGTGGACGGGTTAACCTGCGGCAGCGGCCTCCTAATGTATAGCCGGACCGAGCTGGTGGGACTGCGGGACAGCGGAGTGCTACTGCCGCCTGATCTGCTACACGAGGTGCCTGGGGAGCTACGACAACATCATGGACCGGGCCTCCGTAGAGGCAGGAAGGCCAGGAAACGGGGTAGGAGAGGCGGCCTTAGACAGCGCATCCGAAGAGCTGCCAAGCTGCCGCTACCACCAATGCTTCTCTGCAATCCACGATCCTTAAAAAACAAATTGGATGATCTGCGTCAACAGGTTGGAGCCTGCTATGAATATCGTGAGTCTGGTTTAATGGCTTTTACAGAAACCTGGATCGGCGACGAAGTGCCAGACAATTTTATTCAAATTGAAGGTTTCTCCCACCTACGGTTAGACAGAGATGCGAACTCGGGCAAGACACGGGGGGGGGTGTGTATGTATATTAAGGACAGTTGGTGTCATAACTTTGCAGTGAGAGACAAAATATGCAACCCCAACCTGGAGCTGTTATGTGTTACCTTGCGGCCACACTATCTGCCTAGAGAAATTACCAACATATTTGTGTGCGTTGTGTACGTTCCACCAAGTGGAAACGCCAGCATGGCTGCTAAGGCAATTACAGACTGTGTCCATTGCCATCTACAGAACAAACCCGATGCTCCTATGCTGATACTTGGCGATTTTAATCATTGCAGCTTGGATAAAACTTTACCCGGATTTCATCAATATGTTGAATGTAACACTAGAAACAACAATATACTTGATAAATGCTATGGCAACATCAAGGACGCTTACACAGCCAGAGCCAGACCCCCCCTGAATAACTCTGATCATAATGTTATCCAGCTGCTATCCACATATCGCTCAGTTTTTAAGTCCAGCAAACCGCAAATCCAGTCTGTGAAAGTATGGTCTAGTGATAAAAAGGAGGAGCTGAAGGGATGCTTTCTTTGCACAGACTGGAATATCTTTTTTAAGGATGCAGATATTGACAGTGCTACGGAATCAATTACAGCCTATATTTCTTTCTGTATCGACTCTGTCATACCTCAGAAAACAGTTAAACGGTATCCTAATGACAAACCCTATATCAAAAAAGATATAAGGGATTGTATTAATAGGAAGAAATTAGCTTTCAGATCTGGGAACAAAGTAAAAGTCCGAGCTGCTCAAAAAGACCTTAATTTGCTAATGAGAGCAGCCCGGCAGCAGTACAAGGAGCGGGCAGAGCAAGAGCTGTCAGACTCAAATACAAAGTCACTTTGGGACTCTATCAGAAAAATGACTAATATGGACACTAAGAAGAAGCCCCTGTTTGCCCATAATGAAATTGCAAAGGCAAATTAATTGAATACTTTTTATATGCGTTTTAATTCAGATAATACCAGGGAATGTGTTGCGGTGCTAGAAAATGTTTTTTGTAATGTTGATTTGGATAGAATTGTAATTGAACCACACACTGTTATTAAGGTGTTTAAAAATATACAAACAACTAAAGCAACAGGCCCGGACAACCTGTCTGCTTTTCTTTTAAAAACTTTTGCAGAAGAACTGTCACCAGCCTGGCATAGATTATTTCAACTTTCTATAGATACATGCACAGTACCAAAACTCTGGAAAAAATCTATCATTATTCCAGTACCCAAAAAAGCATGCCCCCAGGAGAATAATGACTATCGGCCAGTGGCCATTACTTCCAATGTTTTTAAATCTTTAGAGAAGCTAATGATAGAGAAACTCCACACAGATGTGGAAAAAAACTTAGATAAATACCAATTCGCTTATACAAAAAAACGTAGCACAAGTAATGCTATATCAACAATAATGCACCTGACTTTGAAGCACCTTGAAAGTCCTGTTGCAAATGCTAGACTGCTTTTTGTTGATTTTAGCTCTGCCTTTAACTCAATCCAGCCAGATATCATCCTTAGGAAATTAGCTCAGTTAAAAGTAAATCCTTTTTTAATCAGATGGTATCACTCCTTTTTGTCGAACAGGCCACAGCAGGTGAAGTTTAATTCCTCTCTGTCTAATACAGTGATGTGTAGCACTGGCGCCCCCCAAGGGTGTGTCAGTTCTCCTCTCCTGTATACACTGTACACCAATGATTGTATCAGCTCTGAGCCAAACCAATATATAATAAAATTCTCAGATGATACTGTCCTTCTCAGTTTGCTTACAAAAGAAAGCAACACAAACATTCACCAATTTGCTGTGGACAAGTTTGTCAATTGGTGTGATTTACACCAACTTCATATCAACACAAGTAAAACTGTGGAAATGTTGGTAGACCCCAAATCAGTTGGAGATCAGAGCCCTGTGGCCATTCATGGTCATGACATCAGGCAGGTGACATCCTTTAAATATCTAGGAGTGTTTATTGATAATGACCTGAGTTGGCGCACACATGTTACAAATGTCTGTGCCAGAATCCATCAGTGCCTCTATTTTTTGCGCAGACTTAGAGTGTTTGGGGTCAGTAAAAATATTAGGTTAATCTTCTATAGAGCAACAATAGAGTCCATTTTTCGGTATGGTATCACCAGCTGGTTTGGAAATTTGACAGTTAAATCAAAAACTCAGATTTTTAATCTGGTCAAGACGGCAGGCAAAATTATGGGTACTCCCGCACCCCTCAACCTGCAGGAGCTTTTTGACCAGACAACAATTAGACAGGCTAAGACTATTAAATCTGATAACTCTCATGTGTTTTTTTTTCAGAGTTTGAGCTTTTGAACTCAGGATTGAGGTATAGGGTTCCTCTGTGTAAATACAATAGGTATAAGCGCTCATTTGTTCCTCTCTCAATTAAGCTTATAAATGACAAGCGATGAATGGGTGATCATGAATTTATTAATGTACTTTATATCTGTGATTATATGTTATGTATAGACATGACATGATATTACTTTCTCCACAAGCAGTTTTTAGTAATGGTGATTTGCAATTTGCACAGCTCTTTGAGTAGCCTTAATGTTTTATTTATTTTTTGTACTTTATATCTGTGATGGAATGTTATGTATGGACATGATATGATATTACCTTGGCACAAGGCAGACTTTGGAAAATGGTGATTTGCAATTTGCACAGCTCTTTGAGTAGCCTTTAATGACTTTTTGGTCTTTTAACCGTTTTAAACCTGTTTTTGTCTTTGTTGAAAAACATTTTTGTAGCAATTTCCCTATATCCAAAACGAATTTCTCCTTGGGGAGACAAATAAAGATACTTTGACTTTGATCCTGCCTCTTGTTCTCCAGTCTCAGGTCAGATCAAATGGTGCTCTGGATTAACCTGTTGCTCTGCTCTCTGTCCAGTCCGGCTGGTACTGACGAGTATTCTGGGCAGTCACCATTCCTGCCATATGACGTTATCTCGTAAGGGAGAGAGGAGGTCAGCGAACGCCTATCCCCGCACGCTGCCCGAGCGCTGGTCCGTTTACCGACAAGAACTTTCTGTTTGCTGTTTTACGTGAAAGACTTTGTTCACTGTTTGGGTACCGGCTCATCGGCTGCTTTTTGTTATTTGTTCTGAAGACTAGTTTTGTTGCATCGCTACTCTATTATAGGAGCTTCACTTGCATAATCGCTTTTGGGTCCTCATCTTTCCATATTACAACTTCACCCAAAAAGTTAAAACTTGATGTTTATCTGCTTACCTCCAGGGCATCCAAAATGTAAGTGCATTTCTTTCTTCAGTAGAGTAGTCTTATAAAGGAGGTGAAAGGGAATCATGGCTAAAACGTACACTAAAACTAAGTAAAGTACTGGCAACAGGCGGCTACTGATTGTACTATTCATTTGCAGGACAAACTTGATGAAAGTGACTGTGTCCAGGTTGATAGGCTCCAGCTTTCCCACTCCAAACAAAGTCATTTGTCTGTTTTTTTTTTCTTTCTTTATTTTATTTATTTTTTGAGACAGAGATTACAGGAATTAATTTACTGGGAAGTCTGATTTATTTATGTGGTCCTAATTTTCATTCATATAGGTAAGTGAATTGACATACACCGTCTCTACAGCATCTCTGTACTCTGCATTTTACCCATCCAAAGTGCACATTTACAGCAGTGAACGAACACACACACACACGCAAGGAGCAGTGAGCAGCCATTTATGCTGCGGCACCCGGGAAGCAGTTGGGGGTTTGGTGCCTTGCTCAATGGGACCTAAGTCATGGTATTGCCGGCCCGAGACGCAAACCCACAACCTTAGGGTTAGGAGCCATACTCTCTAAACCCTAGGCCACGACTTCCCAATTTCAGTTAATTATTTGATACAATGCACTTATTGTGTACATATGTCTTTAAATTGTATTTAATGTAATTGTACTTACATAAAGTAACTTTACTTATATAAAGTAAGTAGTTTTTTTATATTAAAAAACCTGCATGTAATTACATCTGTAATTAAAGTCTAAAATTTAATTTATATTTACACTGTTGACTCATCCCTTACAACTTAAATTACACCCTTAAATCTACCCATACCACCAAACTTGTCCCTCACCTCAACCGTATCCCACCTCAATACCAGCAAACGATTTTGCAATACAATGTGAACAAAATAAGTGCATTGTAAGAGTTAAGGCCAATTTATATAAATTGGGACCATTTATATTATTGTAATTGTTATTGTTAAAATAAATAATAAGGAATTACAATAAAACAACGTATTTGTGTAATCATCAGTTTATTAAACTCAGAGAACCACACACCTCAAAAAACTTCACCATAGTAGAAATATTGCTAATTATTTGACAACATATACAGTAATCCTGTCATAAGTTTGGAGATTTCAAAGTGGCAGTGGCTGACATGACTAAAAGTTTTTGTATTCTATTGCTATTTAACAAATGAAGGTGAAGGTGTCAGATGATAGGGTAGGATCGTTAAATTAATAACTGTGGAGTCCAGGGACACTAGTGTAGGTCTCTTACAGAAATATTTGTCAAAGGTACCATGTTATGTTCATAGCCTTCCTCTCATTAGATTGGGTAATGCTGAATTTTCACGAACTGCAATGTTTTTGGTTTTATGTAAATGTTTCATGTGAATGTGTATAATACATGATATACAGTATTATATTTGTTTTATCTGTATATTACAGTTTCATGAAAAATTTAATAAAATGCAAAAATTATAAATCATTATTCAGCAAAAAAATAATGGAATAAATAAAAGCAATAAATAAAAGTTTTTGGAAAGGATGTATAAGGTGGCAATTATAAGTACTGTGTTAAAGATTATAATAGCACCCATTGAATCAACACAAATAACATTTTTGAGGAAAAATATTAACTATAAGTAAACTTACACTTATTCTAAGTTAGATCCACTATTGCATGCTGTTGCTATATGCCTTTCTGGTATTGTAGTACTTTTAAAGTTTTCTCGCTGGTGAATTGACACATGAGTAGCCCAGCGGTTTTCAATTCCAGTCCTCGCACACATATTTTGCATGTCTAGCTTAGTTAACACACGATTCAGATTACCAACTCGTTAGAAGTGAGCTACATGAATGAACTTTGTTCCGATCGATATGATCCCAACATCGTATTTGGTTTACTTCATTTTGGAACATAGGCTGGAATTGGGAACCACTGAGTTGCCTATTGTAGTAATGTTGTCTCCGTGGGCCATGGCTTTGGACGGTGATTCCAGGGAAGATGGGAGGTTCGCTTTCAGTGCTATCAGGCTAATGTTAGCATTTTACAAGATCTCCTATTGCACCTTTAAGCCATTCTTAGAAAAGAAAAGGAGTCAAATATTTTTTTCTATAGGTCCATCATAATGTGTGCGATAACCAACCATTGTTGTAATTGTCTTGAAAACTGACAGTGTAAAGATAGGTTGTATTGTATCTTATGAAGCAAAGGATGATACTAATACCTACAGTATTAAAAAAAACTAATAAAACCATATTTCACATACTCACAAAAAAAGGATTAAAGAAAGAAAGTCAATGAAGAGCGTATTGCTGAAAAATCATTATTTGAAAAGGTGTCAGGTAGAGAATTTATTTTACTCAGTGCTCCCACAGGGACGAGGCGTCAACACTGATCCCATTACCCATCAGTGTGCCTCCCTGGTCTCCACGCAGGTATTTGCCATTTTGACCCTTGATGCCAACTCGTCCAGACTCTGCAAACTCAAAGAAGAACTCCTCAGGTTTGTCTCCATCTGTGCACACCAGACCACTGCTGGAGACGTACCAGAACTTTTCATTTCCACCTATGGTAGAAGAAAAATAAAAACATTTACATAGGTACATTCATAAGGTATTTGCAGGAATGTTCCCATAGGAGGGTGTGCTGCTCAGTGAAACCCTGGTCAGTTACAGCTTACACAATAGCAATGTGACTCACTTTTTATTTGGTATGCACCATTGCTGAAAAGCAAGGAGAAGATGTCATAAACAGAGCGGCTACAGTCCAGTGTATTGGCGGTTTTGTGGTGACACACAAAGCCGTTCTCCCCACGCAAGACCAGGATTGGACGATTAATCAGCTTTAGCACAAACTGCTCATCCTCCCCTGTCAAACACATGCAAGGATTTATGTGACTCAGGTTGAGTGGGTATTCAGTATTGACAGGTCAGTAATAACATGTTAAAAGTCAGAAAATAACTTGTTTGCACTCACCCAAAGAATCACTCACAGCAGCAAGCTGTCCATTTTTCTTTGTGCATACATATTTTCCATTGCTAGCTCTCAAAGCAACTCGCCTGCCCAGCCATTCAATGTCAAACATGGTCTTTTCTTCTCTATCAGTTACAAGAATATGCAAGTAAGATCTTTTCCTATTTTCATTAACATCAATTTATAAAATACATCAAAACTATTGTAATGTTGTGATAATAATGGAAACACTTACGCTTCTGTGGCCGTGGACAGAATCCCTCCATGAGTAACGAGTGTCCAGTAATTTCCGCCATTAGTTCTGAACATGCACTTCTTAGTGTCTTTATCAATCTCCATCTGGAATGTCTCCATGTCTGTCTCATCATCCTGATTAGCTGATATGCTAACACCTGGAAACAAATGCATTTTCGTGTCTTCTCATTGGTTGATCCTTTGCAAATAAGTTTATTTAATCAGAATGTAAAAAATCTTTTGAATGCTGATCAATGGGGACACATTTTCGCCTCCACTATTTTATTAAAACTGTGTAAAGTGTTTTTAGCAATATGACAGCTTTCACTGGAAATTTCCTCTAAGTGCTCTGTTTTACAGTGTTCCTGAGTCTCACTAAACCAGTAATCACCCGGTTTATCTGTGTCACTCTCTCTGAACCTGTGGACTAAATAAAATGACCAGCAAACTTACGTCTATACCAACTAGTCAGAGTGGCCAGATTGTGTGGATTGAGATTCAAATGAGATGTTTCAGAAATATCCCTCGACTGTCTCTTAAGCCTTTTACTGGAGTAATCCCTAACACTCACCCCAGCAGCCTGCTGCTATAATTCCTACAATGGTGTAAAGCAAATGCATGGAGGGGTCTAATAAGCAAGTTGCGCAAGAAACATTCAGCCTCAGCCAAACAGGTTCAGCCTTAAGAAATTTCAGCTGTAGCCTATGGTGTTGTTTACATAGATAATGCTCTGTCTAAAGGTTGTATTAGTGGAAACCATTTATATTGTTTGCTTTTCATTATTGTTAGTGATTCAATTATGTATTCTGCTATATGACAAAGCAGCTAAAAGTTTGCAAATATTTAGCTATGGGAATGAAAAGCATTCACCATAATGGCCAATAGTTGTGTTCAAAGCTTTTCCTTTTCCAGGAAATGTCAGCCTGTTATTTGTCCACAGTGACTCTAAGAGACAGATGTCTTTCTATTGACCCTGAAACAGTCTGAAAAGTGGCCATGGAGTCAATAGGTCTGTTTTATGCTATTCTAGGACTATCAACAAACTCTATTAGCACATACAGTATGCAAGGTCCAGTCCTGGTTCTGGAGGGCCAGTGCACTGTAGAGTTAAGCTCCAACTTGTTCCAATACACTTACCTGGAAGTCATTCTAAAGACCTTGAGTAGTAGGTTCAGGTACATTTAATTGAGCTCTCTGCAGAGAGCCAATGGCCCTACAGGAGCAGTACTGGACACCCCTGGTATACAGCTTTGAAGTATTGAAAAATTGGTTGGTTGCTTTGGTCTCACTTTAGTTTGAGGTCCAATTCTCGCTATAAACAAACCATTAACCAGTAACTATGACGTTTACCTCAAACTCCTAATTTGCTGCTTAGTAAGGTAGCTGTTAAGTTTAGGTATTGGGTAGGATTAAGGATGTAGAATATGGTCATGCAGAATATGTGCTTTATGAGTACTAACAAACAGCTAATATGTAAATAATGGACATGCTAATAAGCAACTAGTTTACAGTGAGAATATGTCCCTATACTAAAGTGTTACCATTGCTTTTTCCCCATGCAATTAAAATGAATGTGGACAATAACAGCACCACAGAAGGTCCACAGCTCTTGTGTGCTACAGCTGGGGTTCCCAATCCTGTTCCTAGAGAGCTATGTACTTGCAGAGTTCTCTTCCAACATTGATTCAACACACCTGTCTATAATTATCAACTGAAATTAGTGTGTCAGACAAAGGAGACATGCAAAATGTGTTGGGGGGCCCAAAATGTTTGGATATATAATAATGAATATGACTATGACATGTCACCACATGCTAACAAATAGACAATCATTGATTACCTTGACGAATAGACACATATCTTTGGTTGGCTGCCTGGAAAACAACTTGTGGGTGGCTCTCTTCCAGATCAAACAGCTCATCTTTCCCTGGCCTTGAACAGCGGCCAGACTTCAAGGTGCCCGAGGGGCCCGTTGGTGAGAGAAACTTGCCCTCACAGTCTTTAAAGGCCAGCTTGCCAGACTTGAGTTCCAGGATGAAACTAGTGTTAGGCCCGTGATCCTTTACCAGCTTACCATCATTGCTGAGAAAGCGGTTATCACAGGTCTTCAGACTGTACTTGCCATCCAGATAGACCAAAGTGATCAGGGAGTCAACACCCCAGGGTATGTCACTGTCCATGCAGAGCTCGTCGTCAGTGGTGGACAAGCGTGCGTAGCGCTTACGGAATACACTTAACAGGTTGGCCTGTGGATGAAGGGCAAGATGCATGGTCCATTTTTCTGATTCCCCAATGGTCTGGGCAAAACAGGACAAATATTCTGCAGACCCTCCAAAATAACGCAAATATGGCTCAGATTGTAAGGCCCATCGTCCATCTGACTGCGACACAAGCAAGAAACGGCAGGATGTGTTTGGAACTTCCTCCTCACAGCTCACCTTGCCATCTTTATCTGTGGCCAGATAACGTCCAAGATGACTGCGTAAGAAAACCACCTGGCTGTCTTGATCTTGCTCCAGGGTCCAGATCTGTTTCTTCTTCATGCTGGTTCCAGATGCATTTACTTTGAAACCAAATGCCTCTGCTGTGAGGTAACGATTTTCGTAATTAATAAGTCCAAACTGCAGCTTTAGAGCCATACTTATTCCATTCGTGGACATTCTGACCAGGTGGTTGCCTTGTTTTAGGTGTTTTGTGTTGCAGATTAATAATGCTAAAAATGCCCTTGACTCTCCTCTGAAGCTATTAAAAGTTCATTTAAAGTTTTTTTTTCCCCTGCTCGAACTTTGAGTTTCTTGCCCGTTTCTTCCCTTGTCCTCTCAGACTTAACTACAGATTAAGGCTGTTGTCCTTGTGAGTTTCCTTATAATGGATTCTTTAATGTTAGAGCAGCAGTCCCACGCTACACTAGGTTATCTTTGGCTACTTCTCTGGATTCACTTAGATGACTGCTTGCTGCTTGGATCAGCCTGGATTAAGCTCAGCAGGGCACAGCACGACAATCCAACAAGCTGCTGACATCATGCACATCACGTATCTGACTCCACCCTTTTATCTTCTGGCAGATATTTCTCTCCCTCCCTCTCTCCTAGTTTTCAGTCCCAACCCTACCACCACCTTTTCCCACTTTTGTCTTTCTCTTCCATTCTCTTTATACATTGTCCGCTTGTTCTTTTGGAGTATCTATTTTTGATTAAATATATTTTGTTCTAGTGATAAATAATACAATATATATTTTGACATGGTTTTGGACACTTGCTCTTTATTTCTCGCCTTTATATGGCAAAGTCACATTCTCAGTTTTTTTAAACACTGCTTATTTGACCTTCCTCATTTCCCAGTCAAATATGTATACTTTAGCCTTTCGCTCAGGCTCAGATGATCATGATGTATGATCTGTCACACAGCACCTGCCGATCTGTATCCTTATAAGGGTATTACTGAACTTACACTACAAGGTTTCAAATATGCTACAGACTAGTAATTATGTAATCAAATTAGTAAAAATTGTATCATTTTATTAAATGATTTCATGATTCATTGCTATATAGATGTAAAATCTTCTGCTTGTATTACCACGTAAGTTTATATGAATTTATGAATGAACCACTCTTTTTAAAAACATCCCGGTCAACTGAAATGTATTATGCCAAGCATTACAATCCTCACAAATAGTTTTGTTTACTCAATAGTCAAGTCACTTTTATTTATATAGTGCTTTTAACAATACAGATTGTGTCAAAGCAACTGTACAGCAATCTATTTCTATACGATATCTATAAAGGATATAAAGGATCTGCTGCCCACAGTTGATTTTGATATTTTAGGTATTATCAAATTGCCAAAGTTTTGAGAATACCACGGACCTGGAGGACTATAATGTAATAAGAACTTGTTCAAATACAGACCCGGGCTAATATGGTCATATTTCCTGGTTCTAGTAGGAACTCTAGCTGCTGCATTTTGGACTAACTGTAGTTTGTGCAGAACAACCAACCACTAAAGCATTACAATAATCTAACCTTGAGGTCATAAATGCATGGATTAACATGTCTACATTTGACATTGAGAGCATAGGTTGTAATTTAGATATATATTTTGAGGATGGAAAAATTTAGTTTTACAAATGCTAGAAACATGGCTTTCTAAGGAAACATGTAACGTTCCACAAAATTGATAAACCAAGGATGTAATTTATTGAAAGAAAAGGCAACAAAAAAATAATGTATGTAATTACAAACCAACATCTGGTGGCAATCTAGCTTCCCATAAGATAAATGACAAAATGTCCAGTTCACACTGCTGCTAATTCTGAAAAAGAACAGCCCACTTAGACAGGAATAGACCGTCTGAACTGCATGACCTGTATAAGACTGACATGTTGAAAAATGGCAAGTGTAATGGGAAATCTTTATTTCCAAATAACTGAAGTATTCATACAATGTCAGTTTAGTACACTTCTGTTTACCTAGCCAAAATGAAAGTTTACAAACTGCATTTAAAATAAAATGTTGACATAATAATATGCATCAATGTGATTTAAGCACTATATCCACACAGATTTTAAAAAGACCACACTGCCTGCACCTCAAAATAATTGCCAGCTGTCCAGGTTGTTTGCATCCCATTTGCATAAAGCATTTAAACATGTTGGCACTCTCACCACTTTCTCCACTGCACCATCAGCTCCTGTAGAAAATGAACTGAAAACACTTGCTGGTCATCTTTCTCTGAAAACTCTAAATATACTTAAAACAAGATACATTTATAGTTCAATGACACAATAATTGTTTTCAGGAAACTGACAAAAATGTAGGTCAAATTAAGAAACATACTTAACAATCTAACTATAACTTCGACAAAGGAGCCTATGGGATGCTGGAAACAATTCCAGCATATGGATCTGAAGTCAGGGAAGCACCCTGTATGTATGGTCACCAGCGAACATGCAATCTGGCTGGCGCTTCATAGCCGCAAATATCAGAATATCCAGGCATAAGAACAGTTTCTTCCCCAAGGCAATCTACCTCATGAACAGTTACATTTTCCCCACTTTATGCAATAAAAATGTGCAATAACCTTATTTATTTGTTACCACCTCCACCCTAATACATCTCTGCATTTCACTCTTTTCTATTCCATTTTATCATCTATAGCAAAACTGTTAATACAATTGATTTATTTTTCCATACATTTTTAAATATTTGTCTATTTATATTTACATATGTTTATTTTTTATTTTTTGTCTGTGTATTGCTGTTGTCGCAGTGTACTGAAAGCTTATGTCACTAAAAAAAATCATTGTATGCGCAAGCATACTTGGCAATAAAGCTCTTTCTGATTCCCATGATTTATTTGTATGCGCTCACTTTCTGGCAGCAATCACTTTTCCATGAATAGGGTACAAAATAGTATTGTATTAATGCTGTCTTCTGCTCAAATCTGCCAACCATTTCATGCAAAAAAAAGCCCAACTGGCTATATAAAAGGAGTTTTGAGAAAATTCAAAATGCAAAATGAAATCCCATGTCATATATCTCAAACATGTTGATCGGGGTGCTCGATCCTGTTCCTGGAGATCCACCTACCTGCAAAGTTCAGCTCCAACCCTGATCACACACAACTGAAGAAACTAATTAAGATAATCAGCGACACTCGATAATTACGGACAGGTGTGTTTGATTGGGGTTGGAGGTGAAATCTGCAGGACAGTAGCTCTCTAGGAGCAGGGTTGGATGTAAATTCTCTAATATAGCCCCTTGAGGCTGATTGTTTGCACCCCGCTTATAGAGTATGTCACATTTCATAATATTTGTTCATTTTTGTTTGAAATCATTGCCCTGCTTGGACTGCTGCATGGGCCCCTATAAAACAACTCCAAACATGCATGTTATCCCTTCTGTTACACAGTGTGTATAACATGTTATGTGATATGAAAAAAAATTAAAATAAAACAAACACTTAATAGAAAATTGCTTTTCTGCTGTTGCTAAAAGTGCATATGTACAAAAATGGCAAAAGGCTATGTCCACGCATTTCCGACTAGTTGTTATGACTGTACAAATCCTATATTTGCATGCCTTGCAGTCAGAGATTTCTGCTCAAAACTACATGGAAATTCAGAACTGGCTTAGAAAACAAGTGTTTTCCTTTCAAGCGAATTTCAAACTGCATTCTCTAGGGGTCGCTATGGGGAACACCTCATCATGACCTGAGTCAGAAGCATACATTCAAAAAGACCGCTGTTTTGTTTAACGCATACATTTATATGGTAAGAGCAATCTTTATTCCTTTATTATGGTGAGCACTGGCAAGGCGTTTAGAGGATGTGTGCATCTGTGTCGTCTTTATCTGACACTTGATGACACATATGATCTCTGTGTCTTTTGTTTGGGTAAAGAGAACCTCGAAATGACAATTTGCGTTCACTTTCGTTTTCCAATGAAAAAGCTCCGCTCTCGTTTGTCTCTCTTTTCAAGGAAAAAAGGGGTAGCTATCTGTAGGACCCATCACTGCTGAGGCACTGAGGAGAATGAGCTTGTGGGGGATCGCAGGTGGATCTGGTCAATTTTAAAGAGGGGCTTTTCCTCTCACGCTTGTCAGATGTGGATAAGAGTGAGACGATGGGGGATGATGTTATTTCATTAATATCATCTGATCAAGGGGCCATTGCTCTGCTGGGTTCAGTCTTACCTTTCTTCTTGATCTCCATACAGAGATTGAGAAGGAATGGAAGAGGCCATTTTCCTTACACATACTGTATATTGAGACCAGCAGATATTGGGAAGAAAGAGAGGGGCTTTCTTCTCGATGCTCCTGTTTCGCCTTCCGAACTTTTTGGTACTTCCATCGAGACAGTGGTTGAGAAGTTCAGGGAGGAGAAGGTGCGTTCATCAGCCTTCAAATCATTCATTCAACAAAGGTGCAGGTCTGAGCCCGAACAACGCAGGGGTCCTGGACAATCTCAGATCAGAGGATCAGAGATGGGAACAGATGGGCTAGTGTCACGGCCCCATAACCCTCCCCCACTTATGGGTAGAGGTAGGAAGAATCGCGGGTCAAAGGGATGTTGGCAAGACCTAATGGATGTGATCCAGACAAGGCATCAGCGCTTTTTTCCTGATCAGAGTGATACTTGAGTATTTACCCATTTTCTTCAGGGGGTTTATATTCCCTCATCTTCCAATTCCTGATTGCCCTATTTTAGGTAGGAACTTCCTGCCTTAAAGTCTCCTATGCTGGACCTAGGATGTTTTGTTTGATTTATAGCTTCATAGTAACCACCTGATGGTCCAGACTAGAGGCTTCTTTAGGTCACTTCTTGAATGGGGCTCTTGCACTTCTATATAAAAATGGATAATGCTTATTATATATATAATGCGCTTGATGTGTATAATCCATCTGCAAGCTTTCTTTTGCAGCAGAAACTGGGTGCTCGACCTGCAGTGTTTACCTCACTCATTGATGTTGTATCCAGTCAGAATGATAGCACTGGTTCCGGCTTCATGCTTCCTGGATCACGCGGCCGGATCACAGGTTTCTTGCAGGAATTTCCTGGGTGCCTGGGCTGGGCTTATGCCTTCAGGTTGACTTGTCAAGTACAGCATATCTAGGTTGCCCCGAGGGGCTTCCTGGTCACCAGGATATTATAAATGCACATGCTAAACTTTGTGTACTTTCTAAAATCCACAGTGGTTAGTGTGCATCTTGAGCACTTTGCACACTTCCTAAAATCCACATAGTAGTAAGTGTGCTAGACTCTTCTGTCTAGAATTTTCTGATATAAGATTTGATAATGTTTAATTTAAACACTGTGTCATGACATAATTATAATACGTCATCATCGTATTGCATCATCAATGCATTAATTATGCATGGCACACACATTTAAAATAGTTTTGACGTTTATGTGCTCTTAAAGTATCATGTAAAAAAAAAATTGTGAAACAAGAAAATTATCAGGGGCACAATGCAGTACGCAATAATTATCAATATAGAGATAAAAATCACTCATTAATGACTGTGTAATAGTCTGTGTTTATGTATATATATTTTATTCATTTAGCTGACACTTTTATCCAAAGCGACTTACAATTGCTATATATGTCAGAGGTCGCTAGCCTCTGGAGCAACTAGGGGTTAAGTGTCTTGCTCAGGGACACATTGGTGTCTCACAGTGGATTCGAACCCGGGTCTCTCACACCAAAGGCATGTGTCTTATCCACTGCGCCAACAACAAAATACCTTCAAAATACATCTTAAAATACCTCCAAGGCCCTTCAAAATCTCCATTTATTTATCACAGTTTATTTACTACTTATTTATGTTAATGCTTATCAGTATTTATGTTTTGCTATATTATAGTAAAGTTTAGAAAAATCTGCATTTTCATATATATATATATATATATATATATATATATATATATATATATATATATATATATATATATATATATATATATATATATATATATATATTTTTTTTTTTTTTTTTTTTTTGTGGGGGTGGAAATCTACAAGCTCTTGGTCATATCCCCTTAAAGGAATATATTCCTGATTCAGAGTCTGGAGCTCTGCCCCGGGCTCAGGAGTCTGACCCTAACAAGTAAGTTGTTTGGGGTATGTAGCCTAGGCCTTTGGCTTTAGTGGATAATGTCACGGACAGCCATCTAACATCCCAGGGGCAACTCCAATGGCTATGGTAGTGTTTGTATTTCGTGCTCACCATGGTTTTCTGGCATGCACTCCCCTCAGCCAGGTGACGTGGGTATACCATTCCCCTATAGTGACCCTTAGAGGACGGAAGTCAAAGTTCCCTTGAAAGGGAATGTCTCATGTTACTTATGTATCCATGGTTTCCTGAGAAGGGAAAGAGACACTGCAGGAAACCTCTAGGTTTGGTAATTCCTGTGTCTGTGGAATTCAAAATGATTGTTATTTATTTATTTATTTATTTTATTTTTTATTTTTTTTACAGAAAAGAAATCTTCAAGCAGTACTGTTCTGTAAAACAATGGTTAATAGATAACATGTCTTTCAAGCTCCATTGATAAATTCAAGCCTGTCCCCTTAACTGAACCTCTAGACTCAAGAGGGGAAGGCAAATCAAAGCTCAGTACTCAGAGAATTGTAGATGAGTTATATGAAAATTGTGCTTAAAACTCGTCAATTGGGCATTCAAATCATTTCTTTCTAATCCCAAGGATTAGATTATGGAAAACAATGACTGCAAATGACCATGACTAGAGTCCAACAAAGATAGGGAAGGATGTGCTCACCACCAGAAAATGTTGTGTGGAATTCAAACTATATATACATATAGGTCAGCCTGAAATACCCGTTTTTGACTTAGGACAACTTTGATGAACGTTTTTGATCCACTTCAAATGCTGACTACTATGTGTGTGTGTGTGTGTGTGTGTGTGTGTGAGAGAGAGAGAGAGAGAGAGAGAGAGAGTGTACTGTATTTATTGTATTTTATATATTATGCATTTGCATCTTCTTCTTCAGCCTGCATGTGAGGCATCTTCTTCTTCTTCTTCTTCTTCTTCTTCTTACTTTACGATGAATTGCAGACTTATAAGTGCATTACCACCTCCTAACTCTAAAATAGTCCATTGACACTCCCAACTGAGATTGTAGATAGAGTGGCGATGGTCCATTTCACTGTCAATGGCAGCAAGTTTAGTTTTACTTTTCTTTTTGTTTTGTTTTCATTTTGAAAAGCTTATCTTTGCTGTTTACCTCAGTTTATGTTATGTATTTTTTATTTTTATTTAATTCCTCAGTGTTTGCTAAACGTTCTGTAGGCCTAATTTTATAAGCCATTATATAGCCTAATACAGCATGTAGTGTAGGCCTATGCCATACCCCATTCATTCATTCATTCATTTTTGTTAATAAATGTTTTGTAAGCTAGTTTGTCATTGAATCTTACTGTTTTTATTGTTGGTGTGCATGTTGGCGAGAATTCGAAAGCATCCGGCCTTAGGCTTATAACATAGCAAAAGAGGAACTCCGGTTCACAAAATTCAAATCACAAATAATAATACTGATTAATAAGTATGGGTTAATTGTTAACCACGTTCGTTTCCATATAACTATAAACTATGATAAAAGTTCATCAGCATGCACTGATTTGTAGCATGTTGTAGCAAAAGAAAAACAAAAAAAACAACTGATCATATGAGAAAGTTAATCGCAAAAGAGCGAAGAGAGGGAATAATGAGTCTGGAGCCCTGAATTGACCAGCTCCCCCTGTAAATAATGTAGCACACTCTCAGCACCTGCATTCAGAATCCTCTTGCGCCACCCCCGGTACTTCGATGTATCTCTGAAAAGCGAAAATTAAGTTTTTCCAACTCTAATTTCATTCTCAAAGTAAATTAGGTTATTAAATTAAAAGAAATTAGCAAAACGAGTTGCATGGTCTCCCTACCACTTAACAAAGCAAAGTTACGCCACTGCTCATAACCCTCCAGTTGACAGTGTTTAGAAGTGATTCAGAGCCAACCTGAACACACCTCCTTACTTACGTCCTGAAGTGTCTTGTGCTTTTTTTGTATTTGCATGTCACCCTCATCAGTTTTGTAATCCAAATGTACGTCCATGCTTTGTAATAAAGAATGTTTTCAACTTTTAACCTCAAGATGTCTGTCTACCAGGCTTTTATTCTTAGAGCAGTGCTTGAAAGAGGTCTTGGATAATACATTTTGTGAAAAGGCACATATTTTTTTTAAAGAAGTTTGTGTATTATATATATATATATATATATATATATATATATATATATAATTATTAAAAAGTATAATCATTACTTTTATTTAAATTAAATCCATGCATTTAATCCACCACCACCACCAAAAAAAAATAGTATATTATTGTATAGTATAGTATAGTATTGAGTGTGTCAATAATGCAGAATAATAGTGTGTCAATAATGTGTGTCAATAATGCAGAATGACAATTTTATTTCAGTTAAAGGCAGTTCATCATTGGATTCAGTGATTTGTCTATAGTCTCATATCACAATTACAATTATGTGACTCTAAACTGAGTATTTAACTTTTTATAGAAAGTAGTGCATTACATCAAGTCAGGTTACCTTTATTTATGTAGTGCTTTTAACAATACAGATTGTGACAAATCAACTGAACAGCAGTAAATAGGAGAATAGTTTATCAAATACAAAAAGGCATTACTCTACTTGTGTTACTATTTTTTACATGAGCTGGGCTTGCTTATTAAAGAAGCACTATGAAACTTTTTCTGCATTCAAAATTTGCTAAATGTATATAATGAGTGAGTACATCATAATTTCATCTAAATAAGTATACTATCTACAAAAAACCAGATGGTCCTTGATTATGAATTCAATCCGTTTTATAACACGTTAAGCCTTTTCCTCCCATAGAAAACCATCACAAGGCTTAACGTGTTATTAAACGAGTTGAATTCATATTCAGGGCTCATCTGATTTTTTTTTTTTTTTTGTACATAGCATAATGAATTAGTATAATGTTTTTAGTGAGTTAGTTTTTTTTTTAATCACTGTATTAAGCCACATTAAGCGTTTTCTTATAACGGTTTTCTATGGGAGGAAAATGCTTAACATGTTATTAAACGAGTTGAATTCATATTCAGGGCTCATCTGATTTTTTTATAGATAGCATTCTTTATTAGTATAATGTTAATTGATTTTGGTCTGATAATATCACTGTCTTAGTAAATTAAGCCACATTAAACGTTTTTCACGTTAAGCGTTTTAGAATTTCCCCTAAAATGCAGAGAAGCCATACAATATGTAGATGCAATAAAAGGTTGCCTATCATATTTTAAAATATTGCACTCCACAGATTTTAGTCTTGCATTACAGTAGGCATTACATTACAAGTTTATGTCACAGTAACACATATATAAATAAAAATAAATGACTCATCAAAATGAGATCATCGGCTGGATCAAGCCGCATCGGCATTAAATTCAAGGCCTATTCCTCAAAGCGTGTCTTCTTCCATAAAAAAAGTTTTAAAAAGTTTTGTTGATATTGGGAGTGTATACAAATAATACTTATGGTTTTTTTTTTCAGTCAATATTAACCTTGCTCAAAAAACAATAGAAATTTTCACAAAAGTGTGAATAGTTCCTACTACAAATACCATTACAAACATTACAGAAAATCAACTTTTAACAATTAAAACCATAAAAGAAGGCCACCAAATACCAATAGTGACCAATAGGCAAGATTATAGTTTTGATTAAAACAGGTACAATTCCCAGGTACAATTCACATTATAACCAGTTTTTGTTTTTACTCAATGAATTAGAATGTCATGGAAATGTTCATTTATTTCAGTAATTCAACTCAAATGGTGAAACTTCTGTATTAAATATACTAAATTCTGTACTGTACTGACTTAATGTACTCAATACTTGGTAGGGGCTCCTTTTGCTTTAATTACTGCCCCATGGTCATTTAACAACTCGGTGCTTTTGGTAGTGTGGATAGGTACCAAATCCTGCTGAAAAAATGAAATCAGCATCTTCAAAAAGCTGGTCAGCAGAAGGAAGCATGATATGCTCCAAAAATGTCTTGGTACCGTCTTGCACTGTGGTACCTTGACTGTGGAAACTGGACTTCAAGCAACTTGGGCTATGAGCTTCTTCACCCTTCCTCCAGACTCTAAGACTTTGGTGCACTTTTGGAGCACTGGGCAACAGTCCAGTTCTTCTTCTCCTTAGGCCAGGTAAGACGCCCCTTACGTAGTCTCAGGAGTGGCTTAACAAGAGGGAAACAACAACTTTAGCCAAATTCCTTTACCCGTCTGTATGCCTTGACCCCAGCCTCAGTCCATTACTTGTGAATTTTAATCAAATTCTTGAATTGATTTTGCTTGACAATCCCGAGAGGCTGTGGTTCTCTCGGTTGGATGTGCATATTTTTCTTTCTTCCACTCAACTTTCTGTTAACATGTTTGGATACAGCACTCTGTGAACAGCCAGCTTATTTGGCAATGAATTATTATTAATTGAGATGCACCTGTATATTTGGCAACTCTATGGACACTATCACAAAAAAAGTGAAATTAATAACCCTCCTAAAGGAAGTACCTTATTCCAAATTTCATTCAATACACGACAAAAGAGCTATCAGTGAAAAAATGGGAAAACAAAAAATTGCTATCACTGAATAAATGGGCAAACAAAGTAACTTGAGTTACTTGAAGAAAAAGTAACCTATTTTTTATTTAGATTTTTTTTGTAAATTTTTAAGTAATGCGACACTTTACTAGTTACTTGAAAAAAAGTAATCTGATATACAGGTGCTGGTCAGATAATTAGAATATCATCAAAAAGTTGATTTATTTCACTAATTCCATTCAAAAAGTGAAACTTGTATACTATATTCATTAATTACACACAGACTGATATATTTCAAATGTTTATTTCTTTTAATTTTGATGATTATAACTGACAACTAAGGAAAATCCCAAAATCAGTATCTCAGAAAATATAACTCCAATACAAAGAAAGGATTTTTAGAAGTCTTGGCCAACTAAAAAGTATGAAAATGAAAATTAAGAGCATGTACAGCACTCAATACTTAGTTGGGGCTCCTTTTACCTGAATTACTGCAGTTATGCGGTGTGGCATGGAGTCAATCAGTCTGTGGCACTGCTCAGGTGTTATGAGAGCCCAGGTTGCTCTGATAGTGGCCTTCAGCTCCTCTGCATTGTTGGGTCTGACATATCACATCTTCCTCTTCACAATACCCCATATATTTTCTATGTTCTATGTGTTAAGGTCAGGCGGGTTTGCTGGCCAATTAAGGACAGGGATACCATGGTCCTTAAACCAGGTACTGGTAGCTTTTGCACTGTGTGCAGGTGCCAAGTCCTGTTGGAAAATGAAATCTGCATCTCCATAAAGTTGGTCAGCAGCAGGAAGCATGAAGTGCTGTAAAACTTCCTGGTATCTGGCTGTGTTGACCTCGGACCTCAGAAAACACAGTGGACCAACACCAGCAGATGACATGGCACCCCAAACCATCAATGACTGTGGAAACTTTACACTGGATCTCAAGCAACGTGGATTGTGTGCCTCTCCTCTCTTCCTTCAGACTCCGGGACCCTGATTTCCAAAGGAAATGCAAAATTTACTTTCATCAGAGAACATAACTTTGGACCACTTAGTAGCAGTCCAGTCCTTTTTTGAAGTGAGACGATTCTGAGGCTGTCTGTTGTTCAAGAGTGGCTTAACACAAGGAATACGACAGCTGAAACCCATGTCTTGCATAATTCTGTGCGTAATGGTTCTTGAAGCATTGACTCCAGCTGCGGTCTCTCTTTGTGAATCTCCCCCACATTTTTGAATGGGGTTTGTTTCACAATCCTCTCCAGTGTTAGGTTATCCCTATTGCTTTTATCCCTATTGCTTTAACTACCACATCTTTTCCTTCCCTTCACCTCTCTATTAATGTGCTTGGACACAGAGCTCTTTTGCAATGACCTTTTGTGTCTTGCCCTCCTTGTGCAAGGTGTCAATGGTCGTCTTTTGGACAACTGTCAAGTCAGCAGTCTTCCCCATGATTGTGTAGCCTACAGAACTAGACTGAGAGACCATATAAAGGCTTTGCAGGTGTTTTGAGTTAATTAGCTGATTAGAGGTTGGCACCAGGTGTCTTCAATATTGAACCTTTTCACAATATTCTAATTTCCGGAGATATTGAATTTGGGATTTTCCTTAGTTGTCAGTTATAAACATCAAAATTAAAAGAAATAAACATTTGAAATATATCAGTCTGTATGTAATGAATGAATATAATATACAAGCTTCACCTTTTGAATGGAACTTTTTGATGATATTCTAATTATATGTCCAGCACCTGTACATCATCTTGTATTACTTGTAATGTGTTACCCTCAACACTGATTATGTGATAAGTTCCAATAAATTAAAGAAGATTGAGAAGTTTGAGCAGTTTAGTGTATATTGGAGCCTAACATAAATTCAAGTTATAAGTCCTACAAACTCAAAATGAGTAAAGTAATTGAGTAAATAAATGTGGCTTAAAATGGCATATTATTTGGTTTCTTTAAAAGGCTGCACTGTTTCAGCAATGCAAATAGGTACTTGTAAGTATTGTTTGTTTGTTTTGGTGAAAAATGATAGTATGAAGAAACATCACCCCATAGAGGTTTACAACATAAAAACTAACTGAGGCAGCTGTGTTTTCAGCTGACAGTTGGTTTACACATTCTTCATTTTTATTGTTAATTACCAATAGATGGCAGTGTTTAGGTATTTTTTGGACCATTTTGATATTTTTTTTAAGATGGGGGCCAGATGGGGGCAGTGCAGCCTGCAAAACCTTCAACAGCAGACTCTGACACAGTCACACTTTGCTTTTATTTAGCAATATGCACTGGATAATCGAAAACAAAAAAAGCCCCCAAAAATACACTGAGTAAATGATCTAAAAAAGGATAACATACAGCTTGATTTTATATCGATAGTGAGATATTTAGCACAGGGAGACCTAAATGTAATTTGAACTATGTTTTAATGTGTATGACAAGAATCACATGACATAAATATAGTTGTCCACCCAAAACAATCATCTTCTGTTTAGTCTCTGATTACATCAAAGAAACAGGACTTCCACTCTGATTCCATTATGACCTCTTCCTTCTCTTTTTCAATGACTTCTAATAAAGACATCCGAACAAACTGCTGACGGGAAAAACAGCCTCCTGTGATGGGACACATGCTTTGAGTTACTGCTGTGTTACATTAGCACTGCTAATAAATGTCACTGGCAGATGAAATGATATCAAATGACACTTTTATCTGTTTACTCAGGCGTTAAAAGTCACAATCATTTGAAGGATCCTTTTTTAATCTATATTGATATATCTATATTGATATACAGTAAGATTAATCATATAACACGGTATTCAAGACCCTAGTTAGACACACACATTTCTATAAAAACAGACAGGCACTGAGTGTGTGAGAGAGAACTCTAGTGAGCAAATAGGTTCTTTAAGGTTCTTCCTTTGACCAGGACACAGATAAATGTGCATAACGCAGCTGTTTCATTTATAGCTGTCCTGGACTTTTCAGATAAGGCCATTTTTCAGGTTGCCATCCATTAGCACCACATACTTGCATCCATTAGGCTGCCAAACTCACAGCAAGCCTCATTTAAAGGGCCAGTGTACACCTTTCCTCTGCTGGAGATCAGACTCAGACACATTTATGAAGTGTTATTAATTTATAACAAAAAGTGAGAAAGGGCAGGGGAAATTTCTTCACAATTTGGATATAGCACATGAGTCGAGGACTGCTTTTATGATTTCTGATTATTTTCTGGAGCGTGATAGATGCGGTCATGTTGAATGCTGTAAGGGGCATTCTTTAAAAAAATGCTTTTGTGTTTGGATTAACTTCATGCTATGTAGATAATGATAGATTTAGGTTTATATTTGTTTTGGGGAACAATCTTTTTTAAAGGGAAATGAGGTAATGGCAAAGCAGATGTTGTTGTTATTACAGTAAAAAACAGGATCTAATTTAAATGGTTTAAAAAAAAAGTTTTTTGTTGTTATTTAATTCAGTTTTGGTGATTTACCACAGCTTTATTTGTAATAAAGTGTTAAAAGGGATTTCATATTTTTAACATTACATCAGTAATCCGTGTGATCTTTTATAGCTTTTTTTCAAAGAAGCTGGTTGCTTACAAGTGGCTAAAATGGGACTACAGAGGTGGTTTAGGAAATTAAACATCATTACACTGAACAGATAAGCTCTAGTTTAGATTCCTATGTTTAGCATTTTATTTCTGGCTTTTGTGGAGTTGCGTTCATTCGTGAAGATAATCACTTTGAACAAAACATGAAAAATCGTGAGCTTTTGTTTGTAACAGATCTTATTTTCTGTAAAAGTCCAAAAGTCAACGGAAAAAAAATCACATTGGGGTTTTAGACTATACCAGTTTTAAAAATACATCATCACTGCAGCACTCTGTAACAAAGAGTTGCTAACCCTAACATTACCCCAACCTTAACTCTATAACAATCATAGTCTGCAAGTTGTCATGTGGACTGAACCACAGAGAACTGCTCATAAAACCCAGCATGCATAGTGGGCCACCAACCCTTGCTTCACCATAAAGCTGCAGAAAAATCCACATCCCGAGTACACACACACACAATCACACACACACTGCAATCTGGCTGTATATTGTGTTATGCTTCACGTGTTCTAAAAGGTAGAAGAAGACACTGTAAATGTCACCTGTTCAAAACTCACCCCAACTATAATGCCACATACGGCTCATTCCAATATACTCTTTCCGTTTTGGTTCTTGTCTATCAGCCTTTTTGTCCATGTTGTATTTAGACTCTTTTAAAACAAACTTTACACACTTTCAGTTTCATTTGTCTACTAACTATGCCCAACACTGTATTACAGAAGAATCCTTTTCTTTTTCCCCTTTTGCAAATTATGTATCGTGTTTTCTTTTAACTTTTTTATAAAAATACTATTTTAATGTTATTATCACATTTTTATTTATCTTGTGATTCTTTAGTTAATTAAATATATATATATATATATATATATATATATATATATATATATATATATATATATATATATATATATATATATATATATATATATATATATATATATATATATTCTGTTCACAAGTAAAAGTTCATTTCAGTTTTGTACTTTGTTTTCATGTCCCATTTTTTTCTCAGGCGCGCTCTTCACTGTAACAATAGTTCTCACTAAATCCATTATGCTTGGGATAGAAAAGAGGCCACAAACAGGTTCATAATTAATGTAAAAATGTAATAATGATTTTACCCAATAAATATTGAAATGGTTTATTTCCCAATTTTAAATATTGTTTATTTTTTTCCCTGAAATATAGTACTATTTATGTGTAAATGTCTGGTTCTAGAACAAGAGTAAAACAGTAAAATATAAGTAAATACATTTTTTATAATAAATCAAACTGAAAAGCCCACATAATAAATGAAACCCTGTATGAAGTATTATGACCACTTTTTATAACAAAAAGTTTAAATCTGTGAGTTAAGTTAAAAATCAACCCTTGAGATCCTAGAGTAAATATGATCAAAGTTAAATAAGTAGCATTTTAGATAAAAGGTAGAAAGTGATAAAGAGAAGTGGGAGGCAGACAGAGAGAAAAGATACTTTTTTCCTTACCCCTTCTCAAGGTCTCCGCTGGAGTCGGGTGTCCAAGAACCTTCCCACAATCCAACGAGGCACTATAAATTCCACCCGGCCGCACCGGATGTGTTTCTCTCTGTCGACTTTTACTGCGTTCCCACACACAGAGGCGGTAAAAACCGATTGATTTACACACTTGATGATAAATACGGCAGGCTAGTCACACTGTGGGCAATTTTATCCACGGTGGAGCTGGAGATCAGGATCAGAGCTCTGATGGGCACCCAAAGGAAATTGCTGACAAGCGCATGGCCAGTGTTCCCGAACGAGTGCCATGAAGTGAAATTAATGTGTGCAAGTGAAGTGGGGTGTATAAGAAAGGATATATGTTAAAAAGGTGTCACACACCAGTAAATATCCAGGAAAGACAGATTCTTTATTGTGTTTGTTCTGTGTTATGTTTGTTACTGTCAGGCCTACATCTCTTTATAGACTCTTAAAGGGATAGTTCACTCAGCAATATTCATTTTGTTAATCATCTATCCCCATGAGATGAAAAATTTGACCTTTTTTTTCTTAGAAAGAAAACTAAGATGTTTTGCTGTGTGTTTATGCTCATTGTAATGGGACAGGCTAAAAAAAAAACGTTTTTTTGGTTGTTGTTTTTGGTTTTGCTTTTATTGTATGGAATAGAGAGTATTATGCTAACCTGTGTTCGGCTGAAAAAAAAACTAAAACAAAACATGGCTTTGGATTTATGAGGGAGAGAATTCTCCTTTTTTGAGTGAACTATTCTTTTAAATGCTGTGGTCTTTTACAATTCATGTAATTTACCCCTGAGATTCGTGTGGATTTCAGGTATTCAGGTAAATTGAGGGCTCCATCTAGTTGGAGATGGAGAGGAATGCGTTTGTTCAGAAAGCGCCATGGCTGAAGTCTTTATGGCTGTCTGTCTCTTGGTGGTTTACAAACATGTTTGGCAGGCATTCCTTCTGGCAGCTGGGCACAATGGTTTGGCTTGTGTCTCAACCAGAATGTGCTTCATTCTCCCAGAGCCAGTGTAATTCTAATTTATGTGCTCCGGGGATCTATCATCTTTCCAATAAAAGCCATTTAACAGATGATTCCAGCTGTCTTTGATTGCATTCAAGTAGGGGCCCAGTAAGGGAACAAAATGCACAGACTCCAAATTTTGAGTTAAAGGAACGTTTTGGGTTCAACATAACTCAAATTCCATCGTTTGTCATAAAAGTATCTGTGACGTGATTCATGTTGCTAGAGAAAATAATGCACTTGTCCTTCGGTTTTTGAAAATGAATCAAAAATCATGTTAAAAGTAATGCACTTACAGTGGAGGCCAATAGAACAAGCTACAAGCTGAAATATGAAGCTTTATTCTTGGTAGAGTGATTATATGAATATTTCTGCACACACACTCACACACACACACACAAATGTATTTTCGAATCACATGCAATGAGAATAATTAGGGTTTTTGTCACAATGTGATTTGTGCTGTGAATGTTGAGTTTAATATTTCAATTGAAATATGTTTCAATATTCATTTTTAAGGACATTTTCATTTACTTTTATGATAAACAGTGTGTTTTGGGTTGCCATCTGATATCCCATGTACAATTTAGAACAGTTCAATTTTCTATTTCATGTAAACGTTGTGTAAAAGAACATCTGCAAGCTTAGATTGGAAATAGCCGCATGAAAGGTCAAAGGTTAATAAGGGTACTTTTAATCCCTGAGCCGATTGTTTGACTCAGTCCCTTCCTGTTTGTGCAGCTGTGCACGGAAAGGGAAGATGGAGAGAATGAGAAACAGCGACAGCGAGAGGATATGAGCATCGTGAAGGTGCAAACAGAAAGTGTGACCCGTGACCCTTGAGAAAGAATAACATGCTCAGCTCAGGGTGAGGAGCAGATAACCTTCTCTGATTGGTCACTGCTGAGGCGTTAAGCCCTTTGAGATGCAGTCAGCTCTGAAAGACATCAGTCGCCTTTCATCACGTTTCCCTTTACATTGAGGGTCTTGAGTGCCACCAATAGGTTTTCCATTCAACCATGTATATTGAATTCAGTATGCATTTCAAATAGAGACCTGAAATCATTTTTATTACCCTTAAATTCTAATTTCATGACGAATTACACCATTTAGTTGGAAACACTTTGTACATTCTGCTAACTACACTCTTAAAAATAAAGGTGCTTCAAAAGGTTCTTCAAGCGATGCCACAGAAGAACCATTTTTGGTTCCACAAACAACCATTCAAAGGTTCTTTAAAGCACCATCTCTTTCATACTTTTTATAATCTACTTTTAAGATTACTTTTAGATCGCTTTTTTTTAATCTAACTCATTTTCTGCATACTATTAAATATAATATATTGGTTAAAAAAAAAGAAAAGAAAAAGAAAATATATTACATTCCTTTGTTGATATTAATATCATAAATAAATAAAAAAGATTTAAATCATAAAACTGAAATAAAACTTAACTTCCTTTTAACATTTTATTTTAAGGGGTTTGACTGACAAAAACATTTTGGGAATTCCTTAATTTTATATGAACAAACATTAATAAACATGAAAACAACACTGACATTGACAATAAGGTCCAGATTTAACAGTTACTGGGTCATTAGATATGATAAAGATAGTGTTTCACAGCTATACATCACTAGTATTTAGAAACTTGCCTAATTGATTGTTTTCTACATGGTTTAATAGCTTGAGAAGGAATTCCTTTCTAAATAACCCACTGTGTTATACTATGTACCATTTCACAAATGTCATGCAAATAAATTAATAAACCATGCTTCTGAATTTGAGATGGAAAAAGGGATCTCAAGTTGTAAGAGAGAGAGAGAGAGAAGAATTATGGAGAATCAAAACAATATATAATATAAATATAATACTGAAATCATGTAATCCATAAAAAGTAACTATACTATTATTATGGGCATTTTAAAACAAAGCTACCCTAATTACAAGTATTTATTTATTTATTTTTATTCTGATTACACAATACAGATGTAATCAGCTACTAATCAGAGTGTACATTAGTTAATTTATAAATATATATGAAAACGATTGACCCCAATGTGCATATTCGTGTTCCACAGAAGAAAGAAAAAATCTGCTATCATTTCCTCACCCTCAAATTGTTCCAAACCTCTACGAGTTTGGTTTTGTTATTTTCAAAATACTCACTTGGGATCACATGAGAGTGAGTAATTGATGACAGAATTTGTGTATTTTGCGGAACTATCCCTTTAAGTGTAAATGTGCGGATGTGCAGTTCTAGCAGCGGTCAGTAGGTGGCGGTGTGTGTGTTAGAAATGTGAGAGGGCATTACCCTCGTCTCTCCCTCCACTGCCCTGGGACAGCATACAGGTGGTGCGAGTCAGGGCTCAATTTAACAAATGTGCATGTGTGTGTGAGCTGCCCAAAAAGGGGACGGCGGATCACATTACATTATCTTCAGAGTCTCAAAGGGTTAAGAGCTGTCAGCCACTGTAGTCATTAAACCCTTCAGAAGTACACAGTACATCAGAGAGGAGACCTCCACAGCTGCTCCAGTCCTCCTCTCAACCCCTGCTAATGTGTGTGTGTGACACTCTTTTGGGAATCAAGGAGCTCTCAGTACGGGAAGAGAAGAAAACATTTAAAAATGTCAAACTATGAACAGAATAAGGTTCATAGTTCAGAATAATGTAAGAAATCATTTTAGTCCCATTATTTATATGGAATAAATGTCTCTTTGTTTGTTCAACAAGTGCTGATATTTAAACACTTTTTTCATATATTTCCATTTTTTTCTGATGGAAACAACTGAACTTCACAGCACAAGAACTAGAAGATAAGGTACAAATGAGACATTTTTACCATAACATTATGATTTATGAGTCTGGGAGATTCATACTGTAATGTGTAATGATGTAGGTGCATGAATGTTCAATAATTCAGAACATTGCTACTCAGATTTCCAGATGCAAGAATTAAAAGCATATTTTTTGAACAGCAGGAGGGCTGTTTCTAAGAAAGATACAGTTCTTAATCAGTGGCATAAGGAGGTACTAGAAATATGCAACAATCAAATCTTTCATCACACTTGCATAATTTGAAGAATAACAACTGTTGTACAATAAGCATGCTATTTTCATTTTCATTTCAATACTGTAGGATTCCTAAATGAGCTAAATCAAGCAGTTTCACCCTGTAAAGCCTGCTGTATCAGATTTGATGCACAACCTTTACAAATTGATATGATAACGCCCATAAGCTTCATGATCAAAACTTTGCTGGAAAAGAAAATCTTCTACATCTGCCCTTATTTAGCAAGTAAAAGGTTTGTTAATATAATTCTAGAAACATCCACCTTCAGGTCTTTGTTTCTGTTTGCTGTGAAATATTGATTTTATAAAGTAAACATAAGAATAACTTTTCTATTGTTGGTAATATTTGAACACTTGATGTGAATGAATAATAAAACATTTGAAGCAACTAAAGCAAACTGAAGCAAAGTTTACTGGATTATCCGTAATATCCATGACAAATCATGTTAAAACGTGAGTATTAAATGTAAAAAATCAAGCCTTTGAGGAAAGTATGTTTTTCCATTTCTCACGCATTATATGTTTTGCTCCCACAATAAAAACTACAGAGCTTTGATCATAAACTAATCATTTCAATGCCATATTACTAGGACATAACTAAGGGCAATATATATATATATATTGTGTGTGTGTGTGTGTGTGTGTAAATGGATTTTATGTAAGTAGTCTGGTACACTTGTTATTAAGACTTATTAACATTAAGGTTTTGAGGATTTCATTTAATTCATTGTATATATCAGAATAAAACTGAGGTGTTTTGTTCTTAATCTTCATTCACAATATTATACCGTATGAGCCATAAAGCAAAAAATTATTTAAAAAAATTAAAAAAAAAAAAATTCTGTCTATTATTTCATGCCAGGAGTCAAAACTGTGGTTCTAGAAAAAGAAAAAAAACATTTGAGTTTGTAACCACTTCTGAACATATTATAAAAACGAATCAAAAACAAACAAATACAAATTTCCTGTGTGATTTCGTGATCCAAGAGTCCACAGTGTGGGTTTATCAGCAGCTCTGTCAGAGACTGAGGTTGTGATTGTTCTTCGGGATCTGCAGAAGACAAGTGGTTTGGACGTGTTTAGTGAATTTGGCAGGCGGCGCTCTGGGTTTGGCAACAGCTGACCCTATTTTACACTTCACACTGAGCAGCAGTTTTATGGAAACACAGTGCTCTCCTCTTCACCCCTCCAAACCAACACACACCGCAGGGACATCGCTCATTCTGCGGTTTTGTGTGTGAGGCTGCTGTTGCGCTGAACTTCCTGTGTGGCGTCTGTGTGTGTGTGTGTGTGTCCTCACCCGACTCGCTCACTCATTAGAGCTCTGAATGAGCCACCTGTGTGTCTCAGTTGGGCAGTGTCCCCATCTGCCGCCCCAATAATCTACTCAGAGAAAGACGGATACGAGAGAGATAGACAGTCACAGAGGCAGAAAATATGACAGGTCATTTGTCATTGATGGGCGTCCCAAAACTTTTTCTTTAATGGGCAATAGTAGCTTTTTTTTCTTTAAGATGATAGACTGTTTGTAATCATATAAAAGGCTTCTTTTGTGTCTGTGTGTTTTGGAGACTTTGACAGCTTACTTTTACATTTTACAAAGTAAAAATGAAATAATTATCACATTAAAAAAGATATAAATCGTATATGTATATGATGTAATGACATTATACTTTTTTTTTTTTTTTTTTTTTGCAAAAACAAGTTTACTTTTAACTCAAATGTTTCAGAAACTTTTGACAATAGCATATTTAAAATGTAAATATATACATTATTACATTTACATTTAGTCATTCTGCAGATGCTTTTATCCAAAGCAACTTACAGTTGGGGAATTTAGAAAGCCATTCTTCTTAAAGAGGCAGACAGATACAGGAAGTGGATGTCAAACCAAAGTTTTAGATGTTGTTCAAATAAGTACAAGCTAGAAAGATAAGGAATAAATAAAGAGAATGACAAAATTGTATTTATTCATTTATTTATTTTAGGGGTTGTTGACACACAGGTTGCAAAATAAATGTAATGAAGAAATGGCCAGAAATGAAGAAATGGTTATCTTCACTATAATTGCGTGTGTAAATGTAAGTCAAGTTGGTTTCCTGATATGTGTGTGCTTTTAGTGGTAAGGTTTTTGAGATGAAATGAAGCAAGGAGTGAATGGAAGTCTGTAGCATAAGGTTTGTTCAGATGAATGTATATTTACGTACATGTACAATGTACAATGCCGGTATATTTACATTGTAAAATTTCTGTGTGTGTCCAAAAATGCAAAACAAATATGGTAACATTTTAGTATAGAAACCAATTTTCACTATTTAGCTATACTTACTCACTATTTAGTACTTACAAAGCACATATTCTGCATATAATTGAAAGCAAAAAAACAAACATTGTGCAATTCTGATATGTATTTTTTTTTTCATTTACCGTTTTAAGTTTTTTTTATGCTTTATTAATTCAATGGCACAAGAACATAAGGTATTACATATTCACATGATGTTTTAAGTTAATAAAGACTACTTTGATAGTGCATCAGGACAACATCTATTACAGCCAGTCACAAATCACATGGTCTGCATTTGGCCCAATTACTACTGTACAACTCAAAACCACACAGAATGTCCTCCATTTATGTGAAATACTTGTTGTGAAATACAGTTGTTGATACATGAAACATGTTCAAATTAAAATAATTACAGTCCTTCTGTTTGTGTAGATTTTACAGCCCCCTAAAAAAATTGCTCTAATTGTTGTTTCAAGTGTTTTTTATCTCCATCAAAATGTAGTTCATTCTAGTTCCACATTCAACAAGTCTCCGCAGTTATTTGACAGCTGCGGGTCTCTACAGTCACTGCACTAAATAATTAAAGGTTAACAGGTCAAAGCTGTTACTGTATAGTGGAATATAACAACATGGAGTAATGTTCAGGGTGTTTGTGTCACTTTCGGTGACATTTTTGACCTGGGGCCCTGGTTAATTTCTGACACTGGACAGAACAAGAGGGCAAATTGGACTAAGACCAACATGAAAATTCAAGCGAAAGAGAGAGAGAGAGAGAGAGAGAGAGAGGAGAGAGATTTAAGGAAAGAGGGAGGAGAATCAAGCAGAAGGATTGGTGAAGCATCTCACAATGAGCTATTGAGCAGATCTAAGTGCTCTCGCTGCAGATGTGGTGCGTGGCACAATCGCTCGCAGTGATTCGGTGAGCGCCGACTGAAGATATGGAATTCATCGAGATAGAAGGAATAATAGCTTGGATGAATTCCAGAACTCCTCCGATGTGATTAGGCCTCTCTGTGCATGTTAAAAGGCCCTTGTGTGGCGACATTTAGCTGCTGTAACCATGACAACAATGACATCATCAGTAATTATACATGGGTATGCCGTGGAATGATCAACCACTCTTTATTTTTATTTATTTTTTATTATATGCACAATGCAGATCGTCCTTAAATGTAGGTGTAAGTACAGAGGTTTTACTGTCAAAGAAATAGAGAGACCTTTTCTGCTGCCTTGGTTGTAAAGCATGTTTTTTAAGTATTCATTTTAGAAAAATATGTTACCCTTTATGCGTTTTATATACAAAACATCAATTTCTTGTCACCATGTTTAATTTCTTGAAAAACCTTCATGCAAACAAACAAAAACACCCATAGCCATAAAGTCATATTTATTCCATTGTTTGCTAGTAGCCTACAACACAGAGCATGCAGAGTGCAATCCCTTTTCCAGAGACTTTTTCAGCTACCTTAGTTATGGAAGTATGGTTTCTATTTGTTTATTTCAGGAAAATATTTTAGCATTTAAACGGGTCATGAACTGAGAAATCAAAATTCCCCTAATCTTTTGACATATAAGAGGTTATTGTCCTGTAAAAACAAAAACAAATTTTCTCATTAGTCTTAAAGCAGCTTATATTTAAAGCAGTCTGCCACAAGATATCTTGTGGAATATAAGACTCATGATGTAATAGCGTGGATAAACACTGCCTCCGCAGAAGAAGATCAACGCCTGCTTCTACATCACTGCCTGTTAAGCCCCGCCCACCGATTCATGCACAGAGTGTAAATAATGAGAGCGGCTAACACAGGTCTATGCAGAAACCAAAGGATAAACTTTATTTTATGAACTTTACGAAGTGCTAGATCATATCAGTAAGAACTCGCTCATTTGTTTACTTAATCTTACCTCTTTTTGAAACTAAAATACGATGCTCTGCCGAGCATATTAGATAATTATTATATTATTTCAGCATTGATCATTATTGGTTTGTCTCTTCTCACAAATTATTTGATATGTGCTGAGTATTTATACGTTTTTAACCTAAATCACTTTAGCGTCCATGTGTGTTGTCAAACAAACACAACTACTATTAGCCAATCATAGCAGTGGGCGTATACTATTCAAACAGAGCGTTCTGATGACGGGGGTTGGTCGTGATCACATGAGCTCCATTGTCTGTAAAACCCTCTGTAGTCACTGCTCTGCATTGCTGTTCATTTGAATTAAGTTTATTTTTACTGCACTGCTAACAGCCACTGCAACTCTAGTCATCACAAACCTTGAACTCTATAATGTGACAAATTCACTCGACTCCAGTGCAGGTGCACACAGACACAGTGTATTGGAGGATGTTGTGTGGAGATTAATGTCAGGTGCTCTGTCTCAGAGGGCTGCTGACCTTCTCTCAGGTTCCTTCGCTGTACTGACTCAGCAAGAGTTGCTCACACACACACACACACACACACACACACCCTTCTGCTAATAAGGAGAGCAGTCCAGCTCCACAATACAAGCACACCATTGTAAATTTTTGGAAATATGAAAAATTTTGGAAATAAGAAAAATAAGACAAGGGTCATCATTGATGTTTTGTTTAGTGGTTTCTATATGGAATTTGAGCAACTAAATAGTTCCACTTAAAATCATTGAAAATATAGACCTAATCAGACTTTTCAGTATATTAAAATAAAAATCAACAATTTCACAGTAAAGAATGAACAATCTTTGCTGTCAAGCCATATAGTGAAAATATAATTTTGAATTCAGTCAGCTGTCCAAATGTAAATGTGAATACTAGATTTCACAGAAGAAGTGGAGCAAAAGGAGAGAGTGTGCAGCTATCATTCTCTCTCTCTCTCACTGAGATGTTTGCAGCCCTGCAGTCCTGAGTAAACACTGCTAGAGTGGTGTGCAAACAGAGCCGGGCTTCAGGAGGCTGCTGCTCAGTGTGGAGTAAACACAACACACACCTGCAAGAGCATCAGGACCATCTCCATCATCTCCAGTCAACCTCAGCACGACCAGACAGGTCAAGTTTCTACTCAACCAACAGACATTATTGACGACTGTGGATGGTTATGTGATGTATTTATCAGTCTGACTTTAGCAGCTCTCAGAATTTTTTATTTTTCTATCGAAATGAATAAATAAGCCTTTGATAAATAAAACACACTGAACAATATTCAAACTACTTTCTTTTATTAAATGGAATGAACTACTTATTTTACTATTGTTGGTACTGGTCTCCGTGATTTTGTAAGTAAGACATGTTCCTGGATCAACATCTTTTGATGATCCTGGATCAACATTATTGTCCAAAAATATAAACTTAACCCAATCCCTGCCCCTAACCCTACCCTACCCATAATTTATTCCTAAAATCAGTGTAAATGACAGCTGATTAACAAGGGCGTATAAGCACCTAACTCTGGTTGTAAGCCTAAAACAGATATTTCCTGAAAAGTTATATCTCAGTTCTGATTGGTTGATTGGAATGTTGTTCCAGAATCAACAAGGATGTTGATCCAGGAACATGTTGTACTTGGTGAAATCATGCTCATCGTCATAATACACATTTATTAACAGTAGTTAATGCATTCTTTTTTTCCCCTATACATATTTATCTCTTTTCTGTTGGTAGTTAGAATGATTGAAAGTCACTCACAGGGTCAATAAACTTCTCTCTCCTCTTTAGTGCCATTCATGCTCATTCAGTTAATTTAACAGAAAATGTTGGACTATAGGCCAGTAGCCTGGGCCTAGTCAAGCCCCTGGAGCAGTATGCTCCCAAAATCTCATATCTGAGCAGGTATGTGTTTTGAATAAGTACTAACTTCAGGACCTTTAAATAGTATGTTATGAATGTGTAGATGCACCACATTCATAACATTCTCGTTATCACGTGACTTACAATGTCAGTTGCACACTCGCTGGAAGTAGATCATCCAGGTACTTTTTGCCACCTGCTTTATGAAAACTCTGAGAAATAAAGGGGGGTTTCACAGCAATGCCATAGAAAAAAACATTTTGGGTTCCCAAAAGAATGGAACCCTAGATGGCAATAAAGAACCTTGTTTGAATTCAACATTATATATTACTATAATAGGGATGTATGCCTGCTCACATGAAGGCTATATCTGTGTGCATTTAGAACGCCTTATAAAAAAACATCAATGTATTTTGAATCTAACATTTTCTTGATAGAAATGCAGATACAATGAGGCAAATTGTGTTTTAAGTACACTTAACTAATGGCCTTGTAGATGAACAGGCCATGGAGGGATTCTTTGTCTGGAACAACCCTATGTAGCGTCCCCTAAAAGGGACCAAAATGGCATTTGGAATTAGCCCACAGACAATCTTGGCTTTTTAATTTCCCATGATAACCTTCACCGTTGATGTGCATTCATCCTTTCTGCTCCAGAGCCTCATGGCACCCCCATGGGGCCACTCTAAGCACTGCCTCTGGGTCAGAGTTAATGCTCGAAAAACAGGAACTCCGTAATCAACAATCAGCCGTGTGCAGCACCAAACAAAGGTCTTATTCAAGACCGCTTTTAGAACTACTTGATGGGTAGTTTAACGTATAATGTGTCTATGCACATCAAAACTGTTTCTTTAATATGAGCTTATAAAAGCAATGCAAGCATTAAACTGATAAAATAAATAAAAATTTGAAGTACCTGTATGTCACCGCATGGATTGCCCCAAAGCTTTTTAGGACAGCAAGACACCCTGTCAGTATGTGTTCTGAACATTTCATTATTTTGTGACTTCAAGAAAAGTTTATTTTAAGTGCAACACTAACAAGATCCAGAGTGCACTGGCTTTAAATGCAGAGACAAAATTTATTGGCCTGTTTTTACACCGTCTCAATCCAGACATTACAAACATAAGTGGCAATAACAGGTGGAAATAACAGAGACTTGTGGGGTTGACACTGTATAAGTGACTGCTTTACACAGAGAGGGAACATATGCAGCCGGGAGAGTCTGTAATCTTGTGTAAAGCTGTGAGTATTGCTGAAACCAAATCTATGTCTACAGAACAAGTCTAACGCAATCAGCAGAAGAGACATGGATTAGACTAACCAAACTGGATCAGAGTCCTGACTGATGCTCACACACACACACACACACAGTAGAGCTGCATGATTATGACGAAAATCAAAAGTTGTTTTCTTTAAGTTGTATGCACAATTATTTATTGAATTAAGAAAAACTGATTTGAATTCAGTAGAAGTCTGTGGTTTTTTAATCGCCAATCATGAAAAAAATCGAATATATATATATATATATATATATATATATATATATATATATATATATATATATATATACAATAATACAAATATATAAACTTTATATTATAGCTTTTAGTGTTGTTTTTAGCTATTTACTTAATGCCTTGTCATATTGTCATAAACACATTATAGTGTTGTTTTCGTATATTATATTCATATCATATATCATAAATACATCATGAGATCAGTTGGAATAAATAAATACATTTTTATAAATATGTCTTTATTTATCTCAAATGTGCAAATACAACTTTTTTTTAAGGTAAATATACATAAATCAGGTCTTGATTTAGTCATTTATATTTTCTATTTAAAAATCCTTTAAATCCAAAGTGGTGCCTAAATGACGCAGTTGGCCTTCCTTTCTTCCTTTGTTTACAGTATAAATGTATCACTTAACATAGTTTTAGCAGAATAAAATGTATTTCCGTTATACGGCCTTGTAAAGATTTCTGAAGTGAGCGCCAGGCTGAAAGCCATCACAAACAGCACTCTTGTCTCATCTACAGTGTTTGCTCCAGAAGTACTTAGCTCCAGTTTTTCCACCAGCTCTGCAATATGCACAAGTCCTCCAGCAAGAGAGATCATTAAATTCCCATTAAAGTTGAGTTAGTGTGTAAGTCGAGCACTGGTCCTGTTTATGTCTCGTAGCACCTCATTGAGCGCTCAGAAGCCCTCCACACACCCGGAGCCAGCAGGGTCACGCAGAGGGTGAGACATTTATGAGGTGATGTTATTTGTCTTTGATGGCATTTCTCTGGTAGACAACAGGCAATGCACCTGAAATGAAGAGGGGTGAGGTATGTTCGCTGGATCATTTTATTAAGAATTCTGAAGGTCTCTTAGAAACACTGAATGAATTAAAAAGCTGTGTTTTTGTAAAAGCTTTTAAAAGTTATTATGTAGTCAGTATTTTTTTCCTGTAACAATGAATTAGGGTAACACTTTATTTTAAGGTGTCCTTGTTACACGTTACATCTACTTATCATTATAATAACAATAAATTATGCATAATGACATGCAAGTAACCCTAACCCTAACCCTAACCCTAGTCTTGCATAGCTAGATCTTCAGACTGATGGCTATGAATTCAAAGATTCGAAATTACTCAGTACTTAAATATATAATTACACTATAACAAGTCTAATCTGAATTCATACATTGCTTAATAACAGCAATTAGTTTTCTTACAATGAGAAGAACTACTGTTTTTATAATAGGCCTTGACAGAGCTGAACAACAAACCAGATAGATAGCCCCGCAAACAAACCCCTCACAACTCAGGAAAGGTTACTGACCTGAATTGTGTTCTCTGATTGAGTACCACAATGAAAAAGCTAATGGAGGGCAGCTGCTGTCAAATAATTAACTAAAACACAAACAGTATGGCCAGAGGGTGGAGAGGATGAACTGATAAACCTGGTGTAACCTAATGGAAATATAGGAAACATTAAACATTTCTGTTTTTAAAAACATAGTTGAGTTAGTCCTCGTGTTGCCAGAAACGTGACATGTATTTTACTCATGGGATTTGCGTAAAGAAAGTGAGTTAAATTTTTTGGGGAAACATGCTTTCTATGATAGTATATTTAGTGTATTTAACAAGCAGTGAAATCTGTTTCTGGACTATTAACAGCTAATTACTAAATATTCTGTAACAATAAATTAACAATAACATTGAGAAATGATGTCGAGAAGCTGATATTACGCAAATCAGCAAATGTTTTCGTCTAAGACTCTGGAGAAGACCTACCTGGAGAAGAGTCACCAATCTGGATGTGGTTGTGCTAGGACGGCTTGCCAGCTTTGCCAAACACACACACATTGGGATTTTATGATGCATAGATCCTCAAAGAAGTCACAGTTTTAACTATCCTTGTCAGGACGCATGATCCCCACAATGTCTTTTTATACACTCTTATATAAATTCTTACATTGTACAGACTGTATAATCATAAACACAAACCTCACAGTAAACATGCTGAATTTTCCTAAAAACATAATGTAGCATGATTTATAAGCAGTTTTCCTCATGGCGACTAAAATTATCTCCATAAGAGCAAACACTTTTTGGACATTTTAAACCACTGGAACACACACACACACACACATTTTTATATTAGTAATGTGAGCAGGCTTTTAAACTCAACTTGAAATAAAAACGGATTATTATTTAATAATAATTAAAATCTTAATTATTTAAAACTATTTAATAATAATTAAATATCCCTGGTCTCATCCAAAGTGTTGAAGTACTCCACCAATTAATCAAATTAAATCAAAGTCCAACATTTTTTTTTTTTATGTGATATTTATTCATAAGCCCTCTATAAAAATGTTTAATACTAAACCACGTTTACAGTTGATACTCATAAAGTTTTTTGTCTTTGTTTTTTTTTAGTAAAACATTTACCCCAAAATCAAACCTCACTTTACACATGTACAAACTTTACAATGTTTCGAAGCAAAGAGAGAAAAAAAATATATATACTGGAACATGATAAACATATAAAGATATACATAATTTTTCATTCAACAAAGTTATAACATCTCGTTTATCAGAGATGCTTGGACAAGCGCAATATTAAGTACATGCCTTGCGGCATTTAAAGAAATCTGTTTAACAGGACAGACGTTCCTGCGTCCTCCTTATCACTTCCTGTTACCCACCAGCCTTTGCAAAGAAGCTTAGAAATGCTGAGTGCCGTTCAAATAGTTAACCAAAGTAGTATTGCACCTTCGCCATGAACAAGTGACCTGCTCTTGTAACATATCAGACGTGCTGACCTGAATACCCTTGTTCCCTCTGCAACAAAACACCTTTGACCTTCATTTGGGAACAGAAATTAAGTTTCTCCCCTGATTTAAAAGGAAACTGTAACCAATGGCAGCTCTGAATCTGTGTGTAACCACTGGAGCCGTGCGACATACAGACAGGTCCTCTGATAATATGCATGCTTAACGTATGCTAAGTACATTCACAACTCTATCCAGTGCCCTCTTTTGTCAAAACAGTCAAACGTAAAGGCAGATTACAAAAAGGCACACACACTTAGACCTTTTATATAAACCTAGCTCTGATGACATGAGGATCTAACAAATCCTAACATCCTACATTTCAATCATACTGGAAATACAATGTCAGACTTTTATTAATGGGGAACAAGTCATAAGTACAGGCTACGCTCAAAATGGAAGAGTAGTGTATGACTTGCTGTTTATGCTTTTTACTGCCAAGTTTGTAAAAATCATAAAAAATAAAAGTCCAATTTTATGTGTAATTCACATTTGGTATTTTGATCAAATAATTAGTCTGATGAAACTTGTTCGTAAGTAACACTGAAAATGTAAGGTCAGGTTGAAGCGCATTGCATTGTGGGAGACAGAATTCCATGCTTTATGTATACTGCACATTTTGGCAATGTAGTAGGTCATCCAGGTATTCAATACACACAGAATATACATACGATATACTCCAGCAGTAAGAAAAGTGTGCTACTCCAGACACATATGCTTTTCTTCCAGGCTCCCTGCAATAAGCAAATTACAAGGTCAAATGTGGCATTGGGGAGACACTAGAAGTTCATTGTATATCTGAAAGGATGGGGGTGAATGGTCAGTGAACAACGTCACTTCCCCTGCAGGGTTGAAGTTGTTTTTAATGGGGTGGCAAGAGGTGAAGGTTTGACTTTAGCTCAAGCAGTATGCACGTTAGTAAAACACTTTTGGGTCAAACAAAATAAGACATCTTCATCATGATCTATTGGTTTGGTAATGAAACAGTAACACTGGCAATAAATAAACACCAATGATAAAAAAATAACTAAAAATAAAAAAATCCTTTGTACAATACAGTGAAGATTGCATAATCATAAATGACTATTTTTGGCTATGATTGAGTGAGCCTTTTAAACAATGGATGCTCCTTCATACGTGAATGCGATTGTCCCTCACACTGAAAAATGAGTGAGTGGAGTACAGTCTGACTGTAAGCCAACTTCTGCCTAGTGCTCTAACAATCCCTTTCTTTTAGTGCCCTGACCCTGGGATACTAGAATCAGGTGAATTTCACCAGTAACAGAAATACTCATTTTGATGGGTGCTAAATTTAGAAATGCAGTAAAAACTTTGTTGAAAAGTGAAGAAATATGTAAATACAGTGCAGGATGCATTTGAAAAAGAAAAAATAATATTAATAAAATGCATCAGATACAGTAAAAACACTTTTCCGTGTCCTTCTAGTATTATATACCAGTATTTAAGGTGAATCTCACAAATTAGGCCAAGAACAAAAAATCATTGTGTCCAGACAGACCTTCTGATTTTCATTATGGTACTGAGAATGACATTATGCTTAAAGGGGTCATACGACGTTGGTAAAAAAATATTATTTGGTGTAAAGAAATGTGTTTATGTGGTTTAAGCTTCAAATAACACATTATTTTCCACATACTGTACACTACTGTCGCTCCTCTATGCCCTGCCCTTCTGTAGCGTGCTGTTTTTTACATAGTTCATCGCTCTGAAAAGCAAAGAATGCTCTGATTGGCCAGCTATCCAGTGCATTGTGATTGGCTGAATACCTCAAGCGTGTGACGAAAATGTTACATCGCTTAACATTCTGTGATGCGTGTCCCGGTTAGAGCCCCGTCAAAAGACAAAAACAATGAAACCCATTACAAACGAGCCCTCCAGGAAACAGTACTCCATAAAATGTGCTGCACACATAATGGCCCGGTTTCACAGACAGGGCTTAGACTAAGCCAGGATTAGACCATAGATCAATTAGGACATTTAAGTAATTTTTATAAACATGCTTAGAAAAAAACATTACCGATGTGCATCTTAAAACTAAAAAGGCACTGATATATTTTTAAGATCAGTCACTGCAAGTTTATTTCAGTGGAAACAGCTCAGACTTACATTTTAGTCTAGGACTAGTCTTAAGCCCTGTCTGTGAAACCAGGGGAATATTTGGGTTAAATTGTTCTGGAACAGTGTTGTCAATACAACTTAACCACTAATTTCTAGTTGTGTCCTCTTTTGGAAGGCCAAACAAAGTATTTTCACAAGAAACAGCGTCTCCACAACATGGCGCCAGCAAAAACTGCAAGAATCAAAGTTACGCCTTCTTTCTTTACGTGAATGTTTGGCCGGCGTTATGCAAATCTTCCCAAATAGTCACGTAGACATGTGTGGGCATGTTTAAACAAGGCTTTTTAGGAGGGTGTGATAAGACTAAACTTTTATTAAGCATATCTCTTTGGGTTTGAGACTTTAGTCTTTTCAACTTTAGCGATCTTATTTATACACGCACAGCTTGTAACACTCCAAAGAGAAGGGGGAACTTAAAATCGCATCATATGACCCCTTTAATGATCCTATGTGTCAGTTCAAACAGCACTAATATCAGACTTTGTGATTTCTCCCTGATTTTATATAACAAGAACTGGACATTTTTTATGAGAATCATTCATTTAAAATCACCATTCATTTAAATAAACCAATTAAATTTAGCTACTGGATGTCAAATTTGTGGAACCACTTAAGGATTCAATATTTATTTCCCTTTGTTTTAACATTAAAGTGTTTTAAGTCTGCTAACATAATCAAAATATAAAAATGAAGACATTAGAGGAACAAATGCCCAAAGTGCAGGCAATATAAAGGATGGTGCCCTGTGTAACCCATCTTCCTAAAAGAGAAAGCAGGGCAGGGATGACTCCACTCTCACTGTATCAGCAGGCCATGTGCAGTGCAATGCATACATCCTCAGTCCACCCTCTCACAGAAAACAACAACTTCTATATCACCCACTAATACAAAAATAAATCAATTAGAACATGATAAGATAAGCCTCAGTACATTACACTTATATAAAATAGCTTCGAATATTTACATATAGACAACAACAAAGAAAACACCAGCGACCTGTCCTGTACAATATACACCTGAATAAAAATACACCTTAAGAGGTACTGAAGTGTATGGCTTGAAAGGTAATACTTCCCTATATATACATAAATGAACTTAACATATATTTAGATCTATATGTACTTAAATATCCCTGGAATCATGAAAGTGACGTGCGGAGAGCGCCCCACACTGCCACTGCCTACAACATGGCTCAAGTCTTCATAAACATCCGCCATGCTCTCCAAACCAAGAGTTTTGCTTTGGTGATCTAAGATCAGGTAATAGTTCATACAAAATTAGAGCCACAATACGTCCATTAGAAAACCTCAGAAGAGAATTAGGACCATGGACAAACTGCATCTACTACACTCTAAGGTATCGCTAGGAGGAGCTCGCACATATCTCCCCAGAGAAGACAAAGTTTATGGGTATGAGGGTGGTAGTCTACTTCCTGATCCTTTGGCAGAAAGTCCAGCCTCTTATTTGCAGTGCAACATCTCTGACTCGGACCAAAAACTCAGTAGTATACGCAGGCATGCAAGTCCAGTGCTAACAGAGTAAGGACATCCCGTCTGCAGTGAGCAGCTGGCCACTGGTGGGGTCGTAAGTGCCGGCCAGGTAGTACAGGTCATGATAGCTCCCGTTAGACTTCCTGTTGTGGGTCAATCGCTCGTATTCCTCACTTGTGACCACCTGACACTTATGAGAGATTGTCTGGACGTCGTTTTCATCCTCATGGCATGACTGGTACAGAGCATGCTGAAAACAATGAAAATTTATCCTTTAAATTTCCTAAAACATCTATTGCGATCTGCTAGCATTGTCACAATATTAACATTTCAGTAGTTACTGTCAAAACCAACACCAGACTTGGCATAAGAACACTGAATAACACACCTAACTTTAATTAGTTACCACATGGGTGCTAATTTATGATTTATACTATGCTAATGAATATTAATTACATTTCATGACCGTATTGAAGGTTATGAAACAATGACAGCATGAATTATAATCCAAGGACCACAATTTAACCATTCCCATTCTATCAATACCATTTACTTTTCTCTGCTGTTTATTGAGTACAACTAAAAGTCCACTATGACTGACAGGCCTCCATACATCTGGATACTCACCTTGCCATCATGATGTCTCTTGCCTAGCTTGGTCTCTTCAGGGTGGTAGAACCACTGGACCTTCACGACCATGCTGCTCTGCCATGATTCCCAGAAACTCTCAATGCGGCCGATTAACGGCAGATGAGGCTGCCCAGTCGAAAGGAACACAGCACAGTCTCCTACCTGCACCAAGTCCTTGCCACGCACTATAGCCTTGTAGAAAAGCTTCCGGGCCTTTCCCTTGAGTCCACGGCGCTAATGTGATAAAGACAGCTTTAGATTTTTTTTTGCAGATGTTTATATGCAATTATTTCATTTGTTTAAAGGTGACGTTTAGGTAAAAAAATAATGGTGTTTCCAATCAGGCCCATCTGCTATTGTTTGCACTATAATTTACTACCCACTAAACAACTTATTAAATGTAGTCACTGGTTAGAAACTCACACCATTGGTTGGGATGCACTTTATTTACATAATTATAAAGGTTAATACTAAGCCACAAGCCTCTATTTTTGGTAATGGTATTGCTACATCCCTAGTTGAACCACAATAAGAAAACATAACAGGATCACTCAGTGAAATGCTTTAAAACCCTGTTTAAACTCTTTGAGAAGACTTGTAGTGGATGCTGTACATTAAACTGGAATCAATCAGATTACCAATTACTAAATTAATGTACAAAGTTATCTTTTCAAAAATGACTTACTTGCGTGGGGCTTCCGGACCACCTCCACAGCTGTCTAGATGGCAGGATAGGTGACACTTTAGGTTTGGTCTGGTCTGCTAGAAGACGTTGACTCTTAACCAGATCTTTAGGGGTTTTGGAGAGTGAACTGGGATACTCTTTCCTCTTCTGTGGCTTGCTGTTGGTACTGTGGTTGCCATGCCCACCTTTGGCACTGGACACTGCCACAACTTTGGCCACAAAGGAGTGCCGTGGGGGTCCCACAGGGGGTTCAGGGGTCTGGAGCAAAGAATGGTGGGGGGTCAAGCAGCTTTCCTCGTCCTCTGAGCTGTAAGATGAGTCATTTTCAGAAGAGCACAGACTGGAACTCGAGAGAGAGCCTGAGCTGGAAGAGCTGGACGAACCGGAGGAAGATGAGGAGACTGAGATGCGTGAGAGAAAATGGCCAGCTGTTCTCAAACCTCCAGAGGCAGAAACAAGTGCAGCACGGCCTGTCCTCCTTTCCACTTCTTCCTCTTCATCATCCATGTCTGAGTAAGAGCTGTGGCAGTCCCTGTGGCAGCCAAGGGTCAAGTCGCCATACTCACTTATGCGCAATGATGGTGAGGGCTTCCTCTGGACTCCTGTTCCTTTCAGTAGGAGCTCTGCTCGTGAGCCATCTCCTTTTTTGTTGTCCTTGACCAGCAGAACTGGGTGTGAGTAAGCCTCTGCCCTGGGCAAACCACTCACCCCATTGGAGCCAAATCCTGAGGCTCCCAGCAACAGGAGAGCCTTACTGTTTTTAGTCTTTGGAGATGTTACTCCTTCATGGTCCAATTTGATTAGAAATTCAGCTTTCTTGCCCCGAGATGGTGCTGGCTCCCCAGTCCTCTTCTTTTGACCGTAAGAACTGTTCTTGCCCTCCAGTGAAATCCCAGATGTCTGGCTGCCAAAGGATGAATAACCATTAGCTATGCTGCTGAAGGAGTCGACCTCAAAGGAGCTACTGCTAAAGAGGCCTTTGGATGGTGTCGTCATGGAGACTGAAGGTCGAGAAGATGTTTCCGCCACCCTGCCTTTCAAGGCCTTCTTCGATGCCGAGCCATTGAGCTGGAAAAAGTTAACAGGCATTCTCTTCCTGGGGGCAGCCACCGATGGCCATGTCACAATGGGTGATGTGCTCTTGGCTACACTGTCCGAGAGAGACTTCTTTATCCCTGAACCTTTAGGCCTCCCTTTAAAGAAAAGTTAAACATTTACAATAAACTTTAGCATGATCAACATTCATAGACAACATTTATTTTTTATTTTTTTGGATCATTGGCACATTTTGAAGGCTGTCTAGATAGGCAGCATACTGGGTTTGAGACAAAGAGTAAAATAAGATCTCTGGTGGCATATTGCAGAAACTCTGACCTGGTCTTCTGACAGGCTTCTCCTGAGCTTTGAATCTGTCTGTTCTTGCTGTCCTTTCACTCAGAGTCTTGTTTTCTTGCATGGAGCTATTTTTGTCAAGCTGCCCCTCAGAGTTGAGTAAAGGACTCAAATCAGGACCTGAGAGGCAACAGGTGGTGATATTGGATGGTTTATAAACCTTTACAATACATGTAAAACATATGTGAAGTAAGAATACACAATGGAAGCTACAGTAAGTTCCAAGTTCTAGTGAGCTACCCATTTTAAGGCACAATGTGACAAACAGGATTTTAGCATAATCAATTCCAGATAAGGCAATCCCATTGCAACAAGCAAAAATTCACTCCAGACTGGATTGAATCTAAAGAAATCTAAAGAAATATCAATATAGACTTACATACTGTATTTCTGTGTATTTTGTGTTTAGTAGAATATTGCTTTGTTAGCTAAGCAAATACTAATGAAAAACTAAATCAAATGTTTGTCAAATCTCAAATCATAATGGGAGTTGACTGTTTGACTCAAGATATTCCAGGTTTGTCTTCACTGCGGAAAAAGCCTCTGTAGCTCAATAGATTTTAGTACAGAGCTAATCAGAATGTCAAGAGAGGTAGAACTATAAAAAGTTGGGACCTACATTGGATTTGGTAACCTGGAGGAAGAAAGCGAATATTGGAGAGAGAGATCCACCCTCTATCACCATCATCAAACTCCACCATAACCCCACCAGGTTTAGATTCACTGCCTCCTAGAAGATTACCAAAACTAGTTAATTTTATTGAAATGCAGTAGTACTTTAACCCTTGAATTCATATATGATATTTTGGAAGAAAAATGATTATCTGATTCAAAGGAAAGAGAAAAGTTTGTCTAGGCCTCACCCCTTCGCACAAATCCCGGGTAAAGACAACGTGAGCGCTCACTCCAGTAAGCACACACTCTAGTCCCTTCTTTAAGCACAGCCTCAGTGTCAGGGCGTACATCCAGTACCTAACACACACAGGAACAAACTTCTGTCAGGCAATGCCAGTGAAAGTGGTTTTGGACTCCCAGGATGATAAATGACACACACAGAAGTCAATCAGTAAGGCTCTTATGAAAGCAGCACTTATCTCATGCCAGTATGTTAGGGCTGAAAGCCACGGAAGCGGAGGTGCGGTAAACACTAACTTGCTGAGTAATAATGAGGAGTGTGTGAATGGAGCGACTGTGATTGCAGGTTTGCAGCGTTTCCCTGTCTAACAGAGCGCCCAGATCCCCCCATTCAGCTCAAACCCCTTTTCAGGTCTTTAATTTACTGTTGCTATGGTAACAGGCGCTCTCTGACTGATGGGAATTGAAGCTGGAAGGTTGTGCCTGTAGATTGGTGTCAAAGGTACATGGTGGAATGGAACGCTCTAGAAAGTGGAAGATCAGTGTAATTAGAGACAGCTGCCGTAGACCGCTTGCACAATAAAACAGCTGAATAACAAGTGTATGTGTGTGTGTGAGAGAGAGAGAGACAGAGAGAGAGAGAGAGAGAGAGAGAGAGCCCCAACCACTTTTTTTTAAAGATACAAACAATTCATAACGACCACATTTGCACTGACCACCTTTTAATGTTTAATTTTTTATAATAATGAAAAACTAAATTAACTCAATAAGAACTATCTAAACCAATGTTGGTCTGTAATAAGTGTTTTTCCCAATGAAAACATATTTGGTTGCTATTTTTTGTCTTACAATAAATAGGCAGCAGGATTTGTGTGTGTGTGTGTGTGTGTGTTTGTGTAATTTATTTAAAATCAGTTAAACATTATATGGGTCATTATTTTTAATTTAATGTTATAGTCAAGTCAAGTAACCTTTATTTATATAGCGTATTAACCAAAAAAGATTGCATCAAAGCAACTGAACAACATTAATTAGGAAAACAGTGTGTCAATAATGCAATCACAACAACAACAAAAAAATGAAATGAAATTTATGCATTTAGCAGACGCTTTTTTCCAAAGCGACTTACAGTGCAGTCGGGCTAACAATTTTCACCTAACATGTGTTCCCAAAGTTTCGAACCCACAACCTTGCGCTGCTAACGCAATGCTTTACCAATTGAGCTACAGAAACAAAATCCTCTACAAAATTCCGTCCCTATAAAGCTTTAAAAGTAATGGGACACCAAAGTTTACCATTTATAAAGGGATGTATTCATGGAAAGTTTCAAGAAGAGCATGTGTGTTTGAAGATATAAGAATCGTAGATAAGAAGGTGTGAAGTTGGGTAGGGCTTGAAGTGGTGTGAAGAAAAGTGTGGCAAAAGGTATGCTGGAAACAGGACTTTAAGAAATAGCATTGTGTATAGGGATCTCAGGAAAGAGGGTATTGTTTTTTGCTGCTCTTTAATGGAAGAGGGGATTTTGGAGGAAGTGGTGATGTGTGTGGATCCTGAGAGGCCAAAGCTCAGAGCGTAGGCAGGTTTGTTTGCTGTAAGTGGGAAACTCACAGCTTCCTGCAAGAGTTGCTCCAGGGAGTAGATTCTGGGTCGGTTTCCTCTCTCCCCGTCGATAACAATACTGTAGCTGGAGAGAGAGCAGAAAGTACAAAGGAGTTATTTTCAGTGGTGCGTGTAATGCTTGGCCGTCCATGTCAAACTCCTACGGAAGGCTCACTTTCATTGGATGTGACTGAGTCTCCTCAGCAACACTTTTACTGCCGAACAGAGGGCTTAGAGGAAGTGATGCAGGCTGACATTTGCATCCAACTAAGGACCGTGGGAAACTAGTGGGTGATAATCACTGCTTACTTAGCTGTGATAGTGAGCATAAATCCATTTGTGGTAATGTCAATCAACGTGTCTTGGTGCAAAACACAGCAACAGGAGTTTACGATAGGTGCAATACATCCCAAAACCAGGCACACACAGAATGCACACCTGTCATTCACAAACAGTGTTGTTATCGTTAATTAAAACTAAAACAAAAAAATTACAAACAACTAAAAAAAAGATGGGCTTTTCATCTGGACCTTCCCACAAACTCTGTACATATAAAGTAAATATTTAGAAAGGGGAATTTATTATACAGTTCACTTACACATCGGGCGACTCCATGGGTTGCACACGAGCAGCATACAGTAGTTCATCATCTTTGGAGATCAGAACTTTGAGTCCATCTGTCAGAAGCTCTTTGGTCAGAATACAGTTTGGAAGAGCTGCAAGATAAAAAGCAATAACTCAAAATACAATTTAACATAACCACCAATGACTTCACATGATGCTTGACAACACCTGTCAGTTGTGGTTAAATCACTACAAGCATACATTTACCTGGAGCACTTCTGCTATGTGATGACACCTTCCTCTCATCCTCCTCTGAGAAGCTACTGTCCTCACCTAAGTGGAAGCCCTCATCTGCTGCAAAACTCTCCATCAGACGGCTGACTGCTCGACCTTTAGACTGAACCACAGAAGCAGCACAGACACTGAATCGCTTGAAGGAAATGGAGGAAAACTCTTTTCTACATTCTCCACGCTCAGCAAAAAATGTCCTCACTTCTTCAGACTAAGCGTGCGAACATCACCTTTACATGAAGTCGCTTCTTACTGAGAGAAAATGTACCGAAAAATGTGAATGCTTGTGTGTGTACCTCTCGAAGTCTGGTTCTCCGAGTTCTGCCGTTATCATCACTGTCTTGGGACTGGGCCTCGGTCGACCAGTTATTTCTCCTCTAAAGTAAGATAAAAACAAAACTTCAATATGTTACAACTAGGGTTGTCCCAATTAAGTTTTTAACTCCCCCATACAATCATGGGGCAGCAGTGGCTCAGTGGTTCATGTAGTTTGTCTACAAACAGGAAGGTTGGTGGTTCAATGCCCGGCTCCACCTGATCAAGTGTCGAGGTGTCCTTGAGCAAGACGCCTAACCCCAGCTGCTCCCGACGAGCTGGATGGTGCCTTGAATGGCTGACACCACTGCTGTCGGTGTGTGAATGGGTGAATGTGAGGCAACTTGTAAAGCGCTTTGGATGGCCATGGGTCTGTTGAAAGCGCTATATAAATGCAGTCCATTTACCATTTAGTTTAGCCTATGTGCCAATAATAAGTCGTGGTTAGGTGCACACTATAAGTAACTTCAATTTTTTAAAACCAATCCAATGTAATGAGCTAGACTAATGATTAGCTTCACAATACTATAAGGAATAAAATACCTGAATCTTCCTAAACTACGAATAATATCATGCCACTGTACTGAATTGCTTACCGTGGCTCTCAACATGGAGCTCTTCCGAGTGGCTCTCTTTAGCCTTTCGCTGTTGCTGCTGCTGGGAAATGAGAGAAGACTGCTATTCTTTCTGTAATCAACCGGCCTGCCTGTGATCCCAGGCCAGCGTTTATCCTGCAGAGTTGGCCTGCCTGGTCGCCTTCTGACTCCTGGTGGTTTGGAGACAGTGATGGGGATGGATCTACAGGGGGGTCGTCGTTTTACCTTCACGTCCCCATCTGTTACGGCCCGAAACTGAGATCCTGAATTGGTTTTTCCAAAAATACACAGGGTTAGAATCAAAAGCATGAGGCAGGACAGTCTCTGGGCTTTTTAATAGCCATACCATGAAGTTCTTGTCGTTCACGCTTAATTTTGGCCTTCTGATTGGCTTCCAGTTTGACAACAGAGAAAGTGGAGGGGCCTGTAATGGCCGGACTGAATGGCAGATCTCTGAATGTCAGTGCTTTGATGTCTTGGCCTTCCTCACTGCCATAACTGCCTTCCTCTCCATCTTCCTCTGTATCATGAAAAAGACATTTCAGTATGGCTGTTCACATCTGACTATAATATAAATATCCAAACATGATATTTTGGCATCACTATAAAGAAATGGTCGCCGTACAACTACATCTTGATCTAATTTGTAAATCATTCACTGTGCAAACATTTGTATGCCATATGAAACCATGAGTTATGGTGTTGTTTTCTGGAGGTTTCTGAAGTAGCAAGTAAACTAAACAGCCATGGGAACAATTTCATATTCTTTTTTGTTTATATCAGTAACTGATATTTAAAACTTTTGGACTGACAAAAATTCTGATCATAAAGTCTGCACGAATTTTCCTTAGATTTACCCCATGCTAGTCTATTACTGTGGTCTATTACAAATGTTGTTGCTGCTCAAGAGTTTGTTAACGCTTCTTCAGCAAAGTGTGGATTTACTTCACCGATATTACAACCAACAGCGGAGACGCATCATATGTAACATATAATCGTCACTTTCCTACAGGTATTGTTTACTAACAAGGTGACAGCATCAACTACTTTCCTGGCATATGTAATACAGCGTTTTTGGCCATTTTCGCAAATATGATATGTGTAAGATATGTGTAAATGCAAATCATTTAGAAAATGTTGTTGTGTATACGTGAAACTTTTTAAAAACGTGACACATTTGAAAGCTTCACTTTCACTTTTCTTACTTTCCCAAGATGACACAAACCGGCTGACTCTCACCATGTTCAGAGGACTCGCTCCCAGGTGGGGATGTCTCCACGTCCTCATCCACTTCTTGTCCCCTGCCCTGCGGGATCCTTGCCCCTGGCTGCTGCAAACAAGCTGCTGATCCAGGACTTTTCTTCCTTTCTTTTTTAACTGCCACAGGATTGTGCCTCTTCCAGCACTCCTGTGCCCCGCTGTCCCCACTCGTAGCTGGAAATAATTCCATGCATACACAATTACATCAGAGATAATTGCCATTGATTTCATTGGAAGGACATGATGGAGTTTGTGAAAATTATGCTCCATCATTTAGTCAGAAAGTTCAGAATTTCAGTTCTAGAAGTGTGCATTTTGGTTATTCTGACTGTACCCAACTGCAATTGTTACCTTAAAGAGCTGTTTCTTAATGATTTTGTCTACAAAAAATAGATTGGTTGGTAAAAATGAATGCATTTAGGTTTACTATATTATGTTTATCTTGTTATTCTGAGTAAGTCATATTTAGTTCTGTATTGTTATAGTACATCATCTTAGTTTTGTCTTTTAAAGCCTCATGGCCCTTACAGAAGATCTACGGTTTTACCTGTATCGCTCAGGCTCTCAGATTCATTGGCTGTGCTGAGCTGTGTGGAATCTCTTTTGGAGTTACTATGCCCAGAGTACAGGCTCTTCGATGCTGAGGAAAACTCTGGGTCTCTTGACGCAGCTCCAGAGGAATGTCGTCCACCTGGGACCTTCTGCTTGATTTGAGTTATTTGTTGATCAAGGGTGCTGTTCTTCCGATAACACTGTGGCTTCATCTAAGAGAGAACAATATGACCATACACTTGTTGATCATAACCAAAGGTGGTGAAGCTTTGCAAAGGGTTGATAAAAAAGTATGAGCTGATTAATAAATACAGAAGTGATGGTTGGCTGAGGGGAACAAGAGAAGAAAGGACTTGTGTGGACACTCACCTGTGTAGTGTTAATACGGCCAAATCCTCGACTGGACAATTTTTTCTTTTTCTTCTGCGATTCTCCAACTCCCCGTTGCTCCTCTGCTAGTGGGCTTAGCCCCGCCCCCACCAACCTGTCAATCAAAGAACAACAGAAGTTGTTACAGTCAGTGCAGCTCAGAAGTGATGGATATTTGGATTCATCCCAGAATACTTTACATCATTATTGCTGTTTTTTGTGTTTTGTAAGTCATTGAATCACTCAGTCGTTTGCAACAAAATCAATTCTTACTGTGTTTTAGTAAAATAAAACCATTTTCTCCACAGACTGCAACAAATTGATCACAAAAATTACCCAATTTGTTCAGCGCTGCTCTATCATTCAGTTTAATTTAGTGATAAGTCACCTAGTAGGTTCAACCAATGAAATCCTCCTTCAGAAACTGCCCCATAATGCTTTTTGTGCTTTTTGTGTCTCGAAATCAGGTGCTTCAAGGAGAAACTTCAGTGAACAAAAATCCCAGAACAGAAGTGAATGAGAATGATTTGTTCACTTAAAATACTTGTTCAAAATCACTGAGTCATTCATGACTGAAACACCCCTACAGCTCAAGCAGTGTCGGTCTTTCGGAGAAGGCAAAAAAGAAAGATCAGAGAGAGAATGAGGCTGAGCTGCCTCTCAGTGGGCTCAGATCGCTGCCTGCTCTTCCTCTGATGAGTATCGAAAGAGGGAAGAAAAAGGCAGGGTCTCCACACCTCACGCTTGAGGAACTGCGATCAGAAGGACATCCCGCCGCTGTTCGAGGACAGTTGCCGGATAAAAAGCCCAGCGTGAATTATCAGGGGAGAATCCTGCTACAAGAAAAGGGGGCCGGTCGCTTTGAAAAGACAGAGCGAGCCGTTTGAGGGCACTGCATGTTTGACGCTATTGTTCTTGGTGAATATCAGAGCCCTCACAGTTGTATTTCCATATCAGCGAGGCAGCGTGTGTCCCCCTTCGGCTCTGAATGCAGGCTGGGAGAGAATGCCCTTGAATTTCCCTGGAAACCTGCCCAACAGACCGAACGAACGCTAGACCGACGGCACACAAACAAAAGATTACCTTCCATCCTCAAGCAAAGAGCTGAGCGATACTGCGCCGTCAGTCACATGAGCCGTTTAATCGCCGGTAGACATCTCTAGAGAAGCTGTCTTAGTGGAAACCTAATTGAGATTTTGTTTGCTGTAATGTGCTTCTGCTTACTTAGTCCCAGGGGAAAATGCTGTTTTGCTCTGAGGTGGCTCTTTCAAAGCTCAGGAGACATAAAGGAGATCTTGGTTGTGTTTCTATAAGTAATCAACTTCGCCCTCACACCAAGAACGATAACAGATAAGATAACTATTACTATAACTATATTAGCATCCACAAAATGGACAATACTGTTGTGGGGTGTGTTTCCCAAAAGCATTGTTAGCTATCTATGGTCATAAGCTTCACTGAACTTAGTGACTACAGAATTTACAATTTAATTGTTTTTGTGAAATGCACCCCTGATTGTTATAAATGCCTTTAGCAGTGACTTTAAATGTTCAAGCTCTTTAAATTCTGATGCATTCTATTTGCGGTCAATTTTATTTTATCAGTTGTCGGCGAACATAACAAGCTACAACATGACATTTATTTATTTATTTATCTATTTTGCCCACATTGATTCTAAATCTTGCATGAGTGGACAAAAGACTGCTTGATAATGGAAACTTTGAACACATAAGGACACAGTGAATGATAATAGATCTCTAAAATGCAATAAGCAAGGCTAAAATCATTCTATCTCTATAGAATTTGATAAGAAGTGAATGAGTTCAAGTTGAGATCTCTGATGCTGGACTTGGAACCTTGTTAAATCAAAACTCAGTTTGGGACGTCATTGAGAACTTTGAAAACCTTTGAGATCGCTGGAGTCTTTTTCACAGTAAAAGTCAATGTCTCCATTTGATCTCCATTTAAACTCATTGCTGTTGTGGGAATTTACAGTGATCTTTTGTCATTTTTTATTTCCTGTAGGACAGAATAGGTCTGGCCGTGTTTTGGCTGGGATGCATCTGTGTCTATTAACACTAAAAATAGCCTACTAGTGTGTATATGTGCACACAAATACAGAATGTGTTTGTGATTGACAGGCAAGGGTACAGAGGGTGCAAAAGAGTGTGTGTTCTTTCCCCGTGAGGTAGCCCCCTCCGTGCAACGAACTGACAAACATAACATGACATGGCCCCTCCCCTTGGTGCATGCTCACAGCAGCTAATTAAACAGAGCTCTCTCAAACACACACACACATTGAATACCACTGTAAGGAATTTTAAGCACAGACACATAGTGTCAGACACAAACACAACCACGTACACACAGGATGTAAGTTACTACTTACTGACCCACTGCCCTCAATCTCAAAAGGCTAAATGGAAAGCAGCAAGTGACAATGACTCAACGCGGTCACATGCATTAAAGAAAACACTGAACATGTGAACCTGTCTGCTTTATAGCTTCTCATTATGCAATGCAGTGTCACGCTGTGTTACCCATGAGTGCAAACAGCAGCAGTTTCATACTATCAAATAAACAAACCAAAACAGCACATTAAGTGAAGAAGAATGTAAAGTATTTTAAAGATTCTAGTTCCAAACCTGATTCAACTTAATGTACCATCTGAATTTGATTTATAAATTCATTCACTTTTAGTGCTCAGAAAGATTATGCATAGCTTAGGTGGCCTGAGGGGAAGTTACTTGCTAAATCTGTTCTTTACCCTGAGTTTAGACTTTGTTCACTAGTGCCAGTGGCGACATTTCTGGTAAACGATATTTCTTTGCTTCTTGCATGCTCCTTGACACTTACAAAAAAACAGGCATTAAAAGCATGTTCAGTTTTATCTGAAACAGATGATTGTTAATCTGGCAAAGTTTTATTACTGTATGTTGGTTGTTGTACGTATTGCGATACTATAATAGATTTTTCTCAACATGTCATAAATATGAATATTTTTAAGTCCTGGAGCTTTTTTTATCATGACTTGTGTTTCACAGGACTCGTACCTGAGCACTCAACATCACAAATGCAATGCTGTTTCAGGTGCGCTACTGAGCGAGTATACCTTGTCCTAAATGCTGTATGGAACTGGATAAGTTATGCAAATGTCAAAGTGTATTAGTTTACAAATCATGGTAAAAGTGTTTTAAGGTGCAAAAATTACATTTTGCATTAAACAGTGATTTTTGCCAAATGGTGAGTATGCAGCACAATAGCAGAAAATCTAGTGTGATGTTGTACACAATCTGGCTGCTAGCCTGATAAATGCTACAAGACACACTTCCCTCCTTTATATACAGTACACAAACACACAGCCCTCGGTGAGGGGCCCTGGCTGCCTGCCCATGTGTCTGGGTGCCACTGTCATATGGAATCACATTGTGGCGGCTGGTTGGCACGAGGGCAGACGGGCGGCAACAAAGAGGAAGTGACATGACAGTGGGACAGCCGGGAACACAATGACAAAAAGAGATAGAAATAGGTTTTGTGGTGTTTGGAGTGTCAATTACACTCTTTAAAGCTCCAGCGAGATTCAAACATCGATGGATCATTTCTATACCAGCAGGCATTGAGGAGCACAGTACAATCACTCATCCTAACTATAGTCATTATATGTGCTATGTTCCAAAATAAAGTGTTCTAAAAACGTGCCTTTTTTTCTTTCTGTCTATACAGGCAGCTGTCCTCCACAACAGCACACCCACACACTAATTAATTACGGTGTAAGAATGCGTGTGTCAATTTGACCTCTTTTCCTGGCCTGCGCTGACCTAAGTGCTAAACGACAGGAATCTGTCACATTTCTGGCAATAAAATAGATTAGAGGAGAATTCACAGCACTCTAATTACATCCACGGCCTGTTGAACCCCCCCCTCCCCACCTCCCACCCCCGGCTGCTGCAGGATAGTCATGCCATTCACATCAACGATTGGCAGACACAGAACAAGATTACTGACAGGCGCACACACACAGCGTTTGTACACGGATTCAGTTTACTGTCTATAAGCCTGAACCAAGCAAACACACAGTGGAACCTTTGCAAGGAGATATGAAGACACGGCCAACCGCTTAGCGCTGCCAAATGCATGTAATGCAATTCAGGCCTAGTACTGATTAGGAGAGATAAAGCATAACTGGACTTCCTCACTGAGGTCAGATGAGTTCTCCTGTTTCCTGTTTATGGTTTGTGGAGTCGTCTGCTGGGTTGTGCCGATATGGAGGCTTATCTTCTGTGTGTGTGAGATGCTGGCAAAAAGGGAAAAGCAGATACTTACTTGACTTTTTTCTGGGGTTCATTAAGGGCCCCAGAGCCAAGACCAGGGACTGATTTGCGTTTGCGTGGTCTACCAGGGCCACGACGTGCTGGACTGCGAGGAGTCTCCTCTTTCCTAAAGAAGAACATGGTTATTTTCGTATTCAATAATTGCAAAAAAATATAATTTTTCAGACAAGTGATTATTTTTAGCATAGAATGACATTTGGGGTACTGGTGCTCATAAATGTTACTAGGGCAGCCATAACTAGGAACGCCTACTAGCAACCATTGCAGTACAGCTCTAGTGGTAGGAATAGAGTTTTATTGAATAGCGTTTAATCTGCATGTAACCTAGGATAGGAGAACGAAATTTAACATAAAATTACATACCATGAGGGCTTGTGTGTTGACACAGGTTATGTATGAAGAATGAAAAGATTAAATAGTTTTGTGATGGTGGTAGTTCTTACTGGTGATCATGCTTCCTCTGGAGTTTGGCCAGTTCTTTCTGCTTCTCTTTGTAACGCTGTTGCAGCTCTGCTAGCCTCACCCGCATCGCTAACTCCTGCCCATCCATACTGTCCATGGTACCTTTCACTGGGCAAACCTTTAGTTCAAAAAGTTAAAAAACCCTTCAATTAGTTGCTGGTCAGTTGATCCAGTCTTGGAAGACCTCTGGGATGACATTCTGGTTCTATCCCCGATCCTACTAACTTTTAGTCCATTACAGTCCTTAACTAGACTGAGGATGCCAGTAAAGTAGGATGTAAATTACATACTCATTATGTTCTCTTGTTGGATAGGCTATATTTGAAAAAAACTGAAAAAAAATGTTAGCGTTTGCTTATTTTTTATATGATAGATTATATACTACATTAGGAAAATACATATGAGAAGAAAAAAACATGGATGTTACCGGCTCATGGCGAGGCGTCCAGCTGCATTTTCTGCGCAAGTTGAGAGTTCTTCGAGCAGGAAACTGCTTCTCAGCATCTGTTGTGCTGTTCTCCTGAGGGCCCAATTCAAGGGCACGAGCTGCTGCCAATGTAGCAAGGCTCTGTAGGTCAAAAATCCATTGATCTTCTTCTTTGATGAACAAAAAAGAAACACGACAATATATTATGGCTCTCATACTGTGACATCTATCATAAATTAGCTATTTATCTGGTATCTACGCTAGCTGGAAACACGCATTGTAGTGAAGACTGAAATGAAAAGCTAATTTATGTCTTGATTTGCAAATATCAGATAATTCTTCATAAAACAGATGCAGATTGCACTATAAGATATCACAGGAGGAAGGGTCTCCACATTTAGATACCACTGAATATTACCAAGACAACTATATGATGTGTGTTTTTTAAAGGGGTTATGGGATGCCCATTTTCCACAAGTTGATATATAAATATGATATAAAAATAATAAAACGAATAGTCCCGGTCCTTAATTCTGAATTACAAACATACACCTGTGTTTACATTTTTGTGTTGCTCTGCAACCACTTTGTTGGAACCACAACGTTTCTGAGGAACTACATTGTTTGACGGATGAATAATGTTTTTATTAACATCATTACACTTTGTTTGCTCTGTTTTATTATGTGAAACCTTACCATGTATATGGAATAACATTTTATAAAAGCAATAAGCCCCATGAAGCTGTGGTTAAGGCTTTGCGTCGTGCCTAACAATGCACCTTAGCTGTTATATATTCACTGTAAAACCACTGCTTCTTTTTGCTTTAGTCTATAGCATACTTTGGTTACAATTTCTCTTTTTACCTGTCAAAATCAGCTCTGTCATGTTCCGTTAAATGCTAATGAGCTCTGTTCACCCCGCCCCTCTCTTCCATGGGGAGATGAGCCGTTCTCATGAGATGGTTTAATTCAGCTGCTGAACTTGCTAACTAGCATATTATTAGGAAACGTGATTTGCAAAGATTCATAAAAGAACCTTAAACTAACTTCTGTAGGTGAGGATGGATCACAATTTATTTGTGCGAACATAAACGCATTTAGGCAGATCTGGGGGCGCATTCCCTTCAAAAACAAAGCTAATCCACTGCATCTTCAGCAGCTCAGATGTCGGGAGTAAATGACAACTGCTATGTTCATTATTACATCCAACAACAGAACACCTCAATTATTTAGGAGCCATTCTTGTCTACATCTACAGGATCGATTTGAGAAAGGGAAAATGATTTAATGTGATAAAAAAAAAAAACCCTGGTTGGATCATAAGCATTATATGGTAGTTATGTCCACACACCGCCAACACACATTTCAGTTCAAACTACTTGTAAAAGTGCATGTCGCATCTGATGACCCCTTTAAAAAAAATCTACTAAAGCAACATACAGAAACAATAAAAAGTGAATATTGTATTCACAATTTTAGTAGATCCTCTGGGACAAGTTAAATAGTTAAAACTATCTATAACCTCCACTACACATACTCTTGCATGAATAAAAAACTTGATAATATGAGGGAAGCTTTAACAAATAATACCTAATTAGCCTAGACAATGCTCTAGAGTGAAAACACCAACTGCTTTTGTGATTACAGACCAGCTTTTCACTGTTTAGTGACAAACAGGACCACTGTTTGCAGAAAGCTTAACAGCAGGAGAAAATAACAGATGCGAAGCAGATATATGGTCCTTACAAGGGAAACAGTGGAGATTTTTCAATGAAAATCTAGGTCCTGAAGCAAAACCAGTGCCCTGAAGGAGAAAAATTTGATTTTTTGCTAAACAAATTGCCTCTTTTCCTTGCAAACATTCCAATAACATACCTTGAGTTTTACCAAAACTTTGTTGATACCGTTGCAGTTCCAGATCAGCCAGCTCACTCAGCAATTCCATGCCATGATAGGTGGAGTTGAGTGGGCCACAGTATTTCTGGGATTGGTAAGGGGAAGGTGGAGAGGGAGGAGGACAGTCCCCACAGAAGGCTGCTGCAATCAGGAGCTCCAAACTCCAGTAACTCGTTGTGAGAATCTGGGAGCAGCTATTCGTTGTTGGAGAAGCAACCTTCACAAAGTTTTTTGTTTCATCTTCCTCAGCAACCACTGCAACATCTGCTTTGGCAGTGGTGTTTGGCAGCTGGTTGAGTGAACTATTAGAGACACATGGTTGTGGAATTGAAATTGGATCCTTCAGTGTGTCAATGTCTTCACTCTCTTGAGGAGGTATATCTTCACCCACTTCTTCCTCAATGGTAACAATTGGTTCTTCTTGATGGATTTCTTCCTCAGATGATAGGGTAGTTACCTGTTCTACTTCACAGCCTGAAACTTCAGCAGGTGTGCAAATGATCTCGGCATGCTCCTTTTCCTGATTGTCCTCTATGGGTTCACAGCAGCTCATGGCCATGACTGTCTCGACATCCTCCCCTTGCACAAACACACCTTCAGGCTGTTCTTCAACTAGAGTAGTAGCATCAACATCCATTGTTGGCTTTTGTGGTTCTCTGAGTGGCTTCACCATTGCATGACATTCTAGGCCCTCTCCCAAGCTGGAGAGAGCTGGAGGAGGGTGCTCAACAGGTTCAGTCTGAACAGCTTCCAGATCAGCAGGCTCTGCCAGCTGTATGTCTTGAGTGGTGGGGGTATTCCTATATCCCATGTTGATTTCTGAATAGGTATATCCAGGTGGCAGATCTGTGACAGGGAATATAAACAAAGCATATATGTGCAGCATTAAAAAAATAACAGCATATGAAACTTGTCTTATTTTTGACAAAGGGTGACGTTTAGTGATCTTTGCAACAGAGATTTGAACAAGAACAAATTGTATTCCACATGACAGCAACACTATGCCTTGATCTTGATTCAACTTTAAGAAGTGCATCTGTTAGGGGGTATTTCTGAGCTAAAACCGTGCTCTATTTCTGACACTACTGTACACTATTGCATGCTGTAAAAGTTAGTGAGCTGTTAATGATGATAAAGAGGGTGTGGGCTGGTGGGTGGGGGTGAGTCTGGACAAGGTGTTTCTCCATCATTTCTGATGTGATGGCACTAGGGAGCTGAGCTGGCAGCCATTTTCTGCATCTATCAGCAGCTTAGTCAATCGTGTTCCTGCCTATATAGCCACCCACACAGAGCCACAGAGTCTAAAAAAAGCCCTGATTGTTTCTGCATGAATAACAACCAACGTGGCTCATGTGTTTTTGAGACACATTTTGACTTGAAGCAGGCACCTAAGCTAAATCTAGAGTGAACGACCATACAAATTTCAGATCGCCTCTTGATGCTATTTTTCTAAGTCAAAAAGTAAAAATGTTGCATTGCATTTCTAATATGTATATGTAAAGGAGAATAACTTCTTACCAGGCTCCATGGATTGAGGATAGTCTTGTGGTGGCTGCCCTTCCACTCTCTTTTCCTGGGACTCAACAGTTTTGGGCATCTGTGATGGAGAAGGGCTGATGGCTGGTGAGCGGGGTGTCACAGCTACTGGACTCTGGGCTGGGCAGGGAGTAGAGGGTGTGCTTTTAGGATGAGGCCGCATACAAGGGGACTGGCAGCAGGGCGACAAGTGGGCAGCGGAGCGCCTGGAAGGTGAGGAGCCCCGGTTGGATGGGCCGTAGGCATAGCACTTATCAGGTTTGGTAGTCCTGGGGTCAGACAAAATGTCTTCTAGCTCCATACTCTCTTCTTCTGGCTTCTTTTGCACCTATGCATTGAAAGAATTAAATGGGAAAATCCATAAAGAGAAATCAAGCCCCATAATGAGACCTGGGCAGTTTGGTTAATTTAAGGGAACTGACAAATATTCTGAAGTCCGCCAGGTCATGCAATCTCCACATCAACGTAAGTGCAATTTGGCACCCCTGTCTTGCTGAATCAGATTTTCATTTAGACCCTACTCGCTCAGACCTATTGATTTAGACCTGCAATTAAAAAGAGTAGTGCTTACCCAATCTTACCAAAGTCCATTGCTGGCTGCATTTGTTTGTGTATGTCTAAAATGTAACTGGACCTTGGAGGAAATTGTGGATCCTAGGGAGCAGTTGTGGTTTTGTAGGGGGATTTTTTAAATGAAACTCATGATTTATTGGCTCCAAATGTTGTTTACTCCCTGCACACAAAAACGACTGTCTAGTTCCACAGAGAGGAGTGCATCTTCTCTCAGTATCGGGTGTCAAGTATTAGCTCATTTGAATGCCCAGCTGTTTCTAAACCACTGCTTTACAATGGTTATATGAGGGGTTGTGTGTGTTTTGTTTACCTGGCTGTGGTCAGCTGTGGCTCTCTGCTGAAGATCTAAGTTGTTTGCTACTCTGTGTGATGGAGGTGGTGGTGTGTGATGACAGGGGTGTTGCTGATGCTGCAGCTGCTGGTGTTGCTGGAGAGCATAAAGCTCTTGTTGCCGTAGAAACTGCGAGCGAGGATACACAGCAGGATGCTGAATGTGGGAGTGGGCCCCTCGTGCCCTGTAGACTGGGGGCCACAGACCAGGCTGCTCCATTACATCTAATGAGAGAAATAGTAGTGTTAGTGTTGTGTGGAATCATGTGGAAGGCCATGTTAGGCAACAGAATGTTAATTTATCTAAAATTGGGTCTCACATAGCGATCATCACGTTTACCTTTACCATCTTATGAAAACACAGCTTATACTGAGGATATTGTTTCTACTAGTAATGAACTAGAACAGATACAAAGGTTTGGATAATTTAATATTGGTTGGTTCGTACATACTGTTGATGTGTTCTATCAAAAATAACTTCCTAAGAAAACAACAAGGGCACTTTGAGATATGTTGAAGCCATGGTTTACAAAAAAAAAAATGCAAAGTCTGTCATAATTTACTCACCCTTACATTGTTCTAAGCCCATGTTACTGCTAAACATGTTTTGCTAAACACAGAAGATGATTTTTAAAAAAAATGCCAGTTAATAAACCATTTTGGTTTCTATTGACTTCCACTGTATGGTCAAAAAAAAAAAAATAGTCATACAAAAGCAGTCATACATGAGGGTGAGTAAATGATAACATAATTAGCTTTTTTGAAATTTTTTCATCACAAGATATTTTTTTTTATTCAATATCATTCAAAGTATTCAAACTAAGGTGAAATTGGAAACAAAAAAGCCCAATAAAAATTAAATAAAAATAATTTGAGCCATTGTGAGATTTTTATATCTATTATAACTAAACTGAGTGTATGGGAGAGAGAGACCCATAAACCAGCACTCCCACGCTCTTTTCAGTGTCTTGCTCCCTGTTCACCACTTTCGTTTTTTTCATACTTACTACATTCCTCCCTCATTTTTCTCACACTAGAAGTCTCCAACCCAAATGTGCAGCCGTGTGAGCACAGAATGATACATGCTTTCAATAATAATTATTTGATTAAGATGAAAGTGAACAAATGGAAGCAGTTCCCATTAGAATAAATATTAGCATGAGAAGCTTGCCATTTGACAAACTATATTCACCCCCTTGAAAAATCCCCTTCTCTGAAAACCACAGTGGACCCATGCTACAGCATGTAGTCTAGGCGACTTCTTAGTTCCCATGTCAGAGATAAACTCCTGCCGTTCCCCTGGCAGGAACAGAAATCCAGCCGTGCACATCTACAGTTACACATCTTCAGCCCCTGCCTTCGCAAATCAAATGTGTTTTTCTACTCTTCCCATTTCACATAGAATCATTAACGTGCATGTTCAGCCTGACCCCTCTTCTCCCTCCCCTGTGCTGGCCTTGACGCATCATGGACCTTTGCTCTGGAACATTAACCCAGCTTAACTAATGTTTCCCGGGGGAAGGCTTTTGTGGATGCACTTCCCATTTCAGCTGGAATTCTTGTGGAGCAAGGAAGGAAGTGTGCCTTCGAAGACATGGAGATAATTCGATTTCACAGCCTGTTTGCAGAGTAGAGGTCTGTGTAGACTTATAAGGCTGGGAGGTATTCTTACATCAGCGTGTTTTAGAGCACATATGGCAATAGCCTTAAAGGGGGTGGTGAAAGCATCCTGACCCAGACCATTTCGGGGTGGAGCAGGTGGTTGACAGGAAACTGTTTGTGTGATTGTGTGCATAATGTGTGTTTTCCTCTTGCATGTTTTTGCTATTTCATCTTAGCAATTTTATTTGCTGTTATTTATAACTGCTCTCTCATTCAATGGGACATTGTCTACACCTGAAGAATAGTCTAATAGACTTCAAACAAGTCTGAAATTATAAAACTAACTGTATTGTTTGCAACTTGACAAAGCATGTTTTAGAAATGATCACACTAGGGGTGACCCCATATAGTCGACGAATCGATGCTTTGATTCGAGGAGCCTGATGGGACTGTTAAATACATACTATTATAATGAGAAGACCATTATACTAAAACGCTATAAATTTTTAGAGTTTAGCTGCTTTTTCTGCACATTGTTTTGTAAAGAACACGTCCACAAAAGGAGTACACATTCAGAGCCCTGCAGATATGTTCATGTGCATTCGGGGCCTTTTTGAAAATAGCCTTTAAGTCTTAATATTAACGTTATGTTGTATAAATAACAAATTCTATATGAAATTATGAGCTGAATCCCATTGATTAAAAACTTGCTATCAAATGCGTCACTCTAATGGTCATCTTCAGCGCGCAACTCAAAACAAAAATGCAGAACATTTACTGCTAACATTTTATGCTAACGTTATAATGAGAGCACTATAGTAAAAAAATAAATAAAAATAAAATTGTTAATTGTCAGTTGTTCGCCGACGTTAAGTGTTAGCTATCTGTTAATCAAAACATAAAACATTATTTACCCGGTTTATATCTGCAAGGTGTTCATTACACATTTTCCCTGTGTGTTGACATCAGTAATTATGTTAGTCGAATGTCTGACTTGACTCTTGTTAATGTATTTTGCCCCGCCCCCAAACATATGATTTGACTATCAGTCGAATATCGGCAAAATTCGAAAATTCCGATTCGACTTTGAAAATCCTTAGTCTGGGACACCCCTAGATCACACTATAAGAGCATCGGTTAGAAATTTGAGTCATGTAGTGTGGACTTGGTTTAAAGTGAACTTATATCCTTGAAACTTGAGTGGAATCACTGTTATAGAGCATAATTTTTCAGGCTCAGCAACCTGACAGTAAAATCTTCAGTTAGAAACCCATGAGAGCTGCTGTGTGCCTCACAAAAATAATGAATGCTAAATCTGACAAATGGGTCAGGCTCAGCAGGGCAAATAAATTGAGCATATTAGAGGAAATGAGAATACTAGGCAGAAAACACCATGGCATACCAAGCTGAGTAGCTGGGTGTGTGGCAGGCTCACTGGGCAGCACCACCAGTTGGGTGGAGGGGTCCTGGGGCAGGGGTAAAACTGGCTGAAGAGGGGCAGGCATGGCTGTAGAAAACCCAGGAGGGAGATTCTGATGCAGAGCTGTGTGGCCAATACCTACAAAACAAAAGACAACTTTAAGGGTACAAGAAATTGTAACTTTTTAAAACAAATTTATTAGTAAAAACTGAAATGAACGTATGAACCTCACAATGACCAAAAAGGAACAAGAAAAATACTGAAGACTCATTCTATACTCAACATTACTGACCGTAGGAGTGACCTGTCATCCATAGGGAGGGACTTCCTGTACGTTGCATCCAGTGGTGGTGAGCAGAGTGTGTATGTGCAGCTGGGTCTCCTAATTGGCTCGACTGCATGGAAGTGCCACCTGGCACCATGATGTGAGAGGTGAGGTCACCATGGCAACTGTTTGAGGGATGAATGTGTGCAAATTCCATCCTTTCCTTGTTATCCCTGCAAATTTAGATCAGAGACAGGTGAAAGGTCAGGACTTGAGCATGTGTGACAAGAGAAAAGAAGTGTGTGAGGGGTGGATCATTCACCTGATATACACGTCTCTTTCTCTCTCTAGGCACCGGTGCCCAATGTGTTCTACGCTCATTCTTTTCCTCTCCTCTTCTCCAGTTGAATCTGATGGATATATAGAGCGTGGAGTGCCTACAAAATGGTTTACAAATTTACATCAGTGATGTTCTCTCATCTGCAACTGTCACTGTCTTTGGCACTCAGCATTCAAACAGCTGTTGAGCAGCCTTTCTCTAAAGTGGCTTGTGCTCTTTTTCCCTCTGCACTAGCATTTTCAGCTTTAAGAGGAAAAGCTGTTTCCACTTTGGGTTTTGGCAAGTTCTGCCATTTATTTTTCATCAGTGAAGTCTTCCAGAGGTCACGAATAAACAAACTGCTCTGCGTCCCTGCCCATTGTTTGTTTAGGAAGGCCCTGACAGATTAAAGGTCAAGCTTACCTTTCATGGTGGAGTGCACCCGCCCCTGTCGGCTGCTGAGATGGCTGCCTGATGCTTGGCATGGAGGTTCTCTCTGTCTTGCCACAGCAACTGCAATTCCTACCGGAGGCTGTCGTACCTCCCCCTCTACATTTGGGGCATCTCCTATCTCTCGGCCACGTCCACCATAATCAGCTCGCTCACTTTCATGGCTTTGGCCTTTCCTGGAGGGTAGGGTCTGCTTGCCTCCCTGTATAGAGCAGCTGGTGCCATTAGCTGCTGTTTTGAGGTTCCCAAGCCCTCCAAATGGGCTTTTTTGGGACAGGAGGAGAGGCTGCTGGTTGCTGTACTTCAGAAGATTCTTCATGGCACTGTTCTCTCCCTGTGAGCTTGTGACCTCCTGCTGGGTTTGAGGAGGAGCTGGATGAAGGGGAGGAGGAGGACCCATTCCTGCCGTCTGGTGCTGCTGTTGTGTGGGCGGTCTATTGTTGGCAGTTCCACTATTAGGTTCCATGTAAGCTTTGTGCTGGTTCTCTTCAGAGTGGACGTGATGAGGTTGCATGGTCCAAGGTGGCACTGATGTCTGCTGATGTGGATGATGCTGCACATTGTTGTTGTAACTGTAAGACATTTCAATCTTCCGCTTCATCACCTGGTTCCCATTTGCCTGGGCCATGTCTGTGCCAGGGGTATCAGGGCCAGCCCTACTGTGCTGTTGGTGGCGAATGCGGGCAACCTTCTGTCCATCTCGCTGCATAGAGCAGCTACCATGTCCTCCTCCACTTGTGTTCTGGGCCATGGCCTTTCCAGCAAGAGGTGAGGGAATGGTTGGAGGCCCGGAGTGTGAGCAGTCTCTGTAGGGCTGGGAATCGGTGTTGGTTTGGTTGGGTAGAGGATGAACAGTCTTTGTTTCTTGAGTCAGTGTAGATCTGAACATGTCTGTTTCCATGCTGTTGATGCAGTCAGCACTGCGGGAGCGCACAGTCTGGTGCTGCTGGGAATGGCTTTGCTGCTGCTGTTGTTGCTGTTGTTGCTGTAGGTGATGGTGATGGTTGTGGTTGTGTATCCAGTCAGGAGCTTTTTCAGCTTTTCTGTAGGGATGCTGCTGCTGCGTCGGAGTTTGATGCTGTTGTTTCCTGGGCCAGTCACCATGATGCCCCCCATTGCCAGTCTTTTCCATGGCCTTGTCTTTGACACTGTTCCCTCCGCCTCCAACCCCCTGGCACTCAGAGTTGCCCATCTGGAAGGGGCCTCCGGTTTTATCCCCAAGGTGGCTAACAGATGGAATAAATGTGGCTCCAGTCAATCTGGGGTCTCTGCAGCTACCACTATTGATTCCTTTATCATGTAAGGAAGAATTTCCCATTGGGGCTGGCGGTGGAGGGCAAAAAAAGTCAGGGTGATGGTGTGAGTGGCGATTTTGGTGTGGGTGATGGGGGTGGCCAGGATGGAGCTGCAGACAGTGGAAGCCACTTGGATGCCCCCCTCCAGCAGCAATGGGCAGTGGAGGAGGCACTGAGTAGGGCAAAGAATGCTGCAATGCCTGACCTCGCTCCAGACAGTCCGTAGGAGGCTGTTCACTGATCCGCATCTCCCCACTTATCACCTCTTTACCACAGCGCCCGTTAGTGCCACCACCAACGTGTCTGTTTTGGACATTATTGGACCCTGCATTACCTCTACCCACCCCATCCCCACCGCAAGCAGTCATGGAGCCTTTTGCCCCTGTTCCATTGTCCCCATTTAGCATCTTTCCATTCAGCAGACAGGCACTAAGGGGCTTTCCCATGCTCTGTGGATGTTCCTTATACTCCATAGGCAGAGTGGCTTTGTGTCCCCTGCCGTTCATCTCTTCCATAGTGGCTGGATGTTGTGGGTGGAGCTGGGGTTGATGGGAGTGATGATGGGGTAGTTGTTGATGATGGCGGTCTTTAGAATCATGTTTATTACTAGGCCTGTCTTTATCTTTTGCAGCTGGAACCACACCTCTCTCTAAGCTAGGCTCTTTAAGACCCTTTTGTAGGTTCATCCCATTTCCTGCATCTCTGTCCCTGCTGCATGAACCCTGGGGTTGTCCCGATCCTGTCCTTGACATCGGCTGGATGTTGTGGTTGGCTGAGATGAGTGGGGGCTGGGACGGGAGGCTTCTTAAATAGAAGTTCTCTGTAAAGTAGATCAGATAGGGCTGTTAATCATTTTAACTTGCACCAACTTGGGCTTTTCTTGATAGTAAATTTATGGAACTATACCAGATCATATTTGGAGAATACAACAGATAAGTAGAGTTGCATATAAAACATGCAACTTACTCATTATAATGGTTTATGAAATAAGCAGAAATGTCAACTCAAGAATTATAATTTTGCCCACCTTTTTGTGTATCATAAAAACGATGCTGTCCATAGAGGACCCCACTGTTGGCATGGTGATCCAAATGGCTTATGGGAAGAAAGGTGTGGGCTAGACTCCCTGAGAAGCGAGGATACCCTGGGACTGCTGTGAAAAAAAATGAAAAAATGTCATAGTATTAATTAAATATAAAATAAGCAAATATAAAATAAAATAAGCAAATATAAAATGACATTACATAAAATACTGCAGCAAAAGAAGAAGTAAAAGAGTGTGAGAAGAAGGAGAGAGCACAATAAGGCAAGAAAAGCTCTGATAACAAGACAATAATCACTGAGCCACATTTCTTTTGGCCGTAAGCATTTTGGTCCAGATCTAATCCCCCTGCTCAAATTCAGCTGGTGTTCCATATTCACCAATAACCACAGGCTTTGGATGTCATATTTGCTATTCCTCTTTGGGTTTGCAATGCAAACAAGAAGACAAGTTCAGTCCTAGGGATTCAAGTATTGGATGAATTTGGTCTCCTCTGCTCACCGTGCTAATTTCAGAAAGTTCCCAGTGCTGAGGTAAGAGATAACACAGTAAAACAATAAGCAAAGAGTCCTCACAGCAGAACATGTGGTGGTTTGAGAAAAAGGCCAAGGATCAACTTTATTTCAGCTGTCTCGACTAACACAACAAAGCCATTGGGAAAGAATTTACAAGAAAACCAAGCACCTTTCAAGCACAAGCCTTTGAAGCTTAGAAAAGGAGAAGACCTTAACCTTTAAACATGTGATTAATGTTAACTTCATAACCTCCTGGGACAATTATAGTGCTCTGATAGACTGTGACATTTAAAATACTTACACAAGAGTGATATTTATGAATGTTTTTCAGAGTACATTACATTCCTGAGGAAAATAAAATATTTCCTGATCTACCAAAAGCAGTTCACCTGCTGCAACTTAGATAGTATGTTTATAAGCAGAAATAGGGTGAAGTAATAATTATTAGAGCCAGATTGTCCATTTGTTTGATTGTTTGTTTATTGGATTGATTGATTTTTTCTTCTTTTTCTTCTTCTTATTATTAACAATTCATTTTACTTTAACACCGGAAAGGATAACCAAATCTTTTAACTTCTATAAATTAACCTGAAAAAAAAAAACCAATAGTATCAATAGTAATCTCCAAACTGCTCAGCTTAAAAAAGACAGCGAATCTGCCTAGAGTAAAGGGATATTTCACCCAAAAAATAAAATAGAAATTTAAATTCTGTCATCTTTCACTCATCTAAAGTTGTTCCAAAGTTGCATGAATTTCCTTCTTCTGCTGACCACAAATATATTTGGAAAAAAGTATCTGGTTCCCATTGACTTCCATTATACATTTCCATTCTATTGAATTCAGTGGGGACAGGCAACTCTTTGGTTACCAATATGTTCTTTTGCATTCAAAAGAATTATTTTTAGCATTTGTAAAACTGCATTTTTCCATCTCAAAAATATATCTAAATTACGGCCTATGCTCTCAATGTCAAATGCAGAAATGTTAATCCATGCATTTATGACCTCAAGGTTAGATTATTGTAATGCTTTATTGGGTGGTTGTTCTGCACGCTTAGTAAACAAACTACAGCTAGTCCAAAATGCAGCAGCAAGAGTTCTTACTAGAACCAGGAAGTATGACCATATTAGCCCGGTCCTGTCAACACTGCACTGGCTCCCTATCAAGCATCGCATAGATTTTAAAATATTGCTTATTACTTATAAAGCCCTGAATGGTTTAGCACCTCAGTATTTGAATGAGCTCCTTTTACATTATAATCCTCTACGTCCGCTACGTTCTCAAAACTCAGGCAATTTGATAATACCTAGAATATCAAAATCAACTGCAGGCGGCAGATCCTTTTCCTATTTGGCACCCAAACTCTGGAATAACCTACCTAACATTGTTCGGGAGGCAGACACACTCTTGCAGTTTAAATCTAGATTAAAGACCCATCTCTTTAACCTGGCATACACATAACATACTAATATGCTTTTATTATCCAAATTCGTTAAAGGATTTTTAGGCTGCATTAATTAGGTAAACCGGAACCGGAAACACTTCCCATAACAACCTATGTACTTGCTACATCATTAGAAGAATGGCATCTACGCTAATATTTGTCTGTTTCTCTCTTGTTCCGAGGTCACCGTGGCCACCAGATCCAGTCTGTGTCCAGATCAGAGGGTCACTGCAGTCACCCGGATCCAGTACGTATCCAGATCAGATGCTGGATCAGCACCTAGAAAGGACCTCTACATCCCTGATAGACAGCGGAGACCAGGACAACTAGAGCCCCAGATACAGATCCCCTGTAAAGACCTTGTCTCAGAGGAGCACCAGGACAAGACCACAGGAAACAGATGATTCTTCTGCACAATCTGACTTTGCTGCAGCCTGGAATTGAACTACTGGTTTCGTCTGGTCAGAGGAGAACTGGCCCCCCAACTGAGCCTGGTTTCTCCCAAGGTTTTTTTCTCCATTCTGTCACCGATGGAGTTTCGGTTCCTTGCCGCTGTCGCCTCTGGCTTGCTTAGTTGGGGACACTTCATCTACAGCGATATCGTTGACTTGATTGCAAATAAATGCACAGACACTATTTAACTGAACAGAGATGACATAACTGAATCCAATGATGAACTGCCTTTAACTATCATTTTTGCATTATTGACACTGTTTTCCTAATGAATGTTGTTCAGTTGCTTTGACGCAATGTATTTTGTTTAAAGCGCTATATAAATAAAGGTGACATTGACATTGACATTGACATTCAGCAACAGACAGAAGAAGGAAACTTGGAACAACTTCCTAAGTTGCAAGTAACTTAGGAAAGTAACTTCCTAAGTCGTAAGCAAGTAACTAATTAGAATATATATATATTTTTTTTTTTGTCATACAATAGAAGACTTTTTTGGACAATGAATTCCATTGTATGGGCAAAAACAGCATATTAAATTATCTATCTATCTATCTATCTATCTGTATATATATATATATATATATATATATATATATATATATATATATATATATATATATATATATATATATATATATATATATATATATATATATATATACAAGCCGAATTCCGGAAAAGTTGGTACATTTTTTAAATTTTAATAAAATGAAAACTAAAAGACTTTCAAATCACATGAGCCAATATTTTATTCACAATAGAACATAGATAACATAGCAAATGTTTAAACTGAGAAAGTTTACAATTTTATGCACAAAATGAGCACATTTCAATTTTGATTTCTGCTACAGGTCTCAAAATAGTTGGGACGGGGCATGTTTACCATGGTGTAGCATCTCCTTTTCTTTTCAAAACAGTTTGAAGACGTCTGGGCATTGAGGCTATGAGTTGCTGGAGTTTTGCTGTTGGAATTTGGTCCCATTCTTGCCTTATATATATTTCCAGCTGCTGAAGAGTTCGTGGTCGTCTTTGATGTATTTTTCGTTTAATGATGCGCCAAATGTTCTCTATAGGTGAAAGATCTGGACTGCAGGCAGGCCAGGTTAGCACCCGGACTCTTCTACGACGAAGCCATGCTGTTGTTATAGCTGCAGTATGTGGTTTTGCATTGTCCTGCTGAAATAAACAAGGCCTTCCCTGAAATAGACGTTGTTTGGAGGGAAGCATATGTTGCTCTAAAACCTTTATATACCTTTCAGCATTCACAGAGCCTTCCAAAACATGCAAGCTGCCCATACCGTATGCACTTATGCACCCCCATACCATCAGAGATGCTGGCTTTTGAACTGAACGCTGATAACATGCTGGAAGGTCTCCCTCCTCTTTAGCCCGGAGGACACGGCGTCCGTGATTTCCAACAAGAATGTCAAATTTGGACTCGTCGACAATAAAACACTATTCCACTTTGAAATAGTCCATTTTAAATGAGCCTTGGCCCACAGGACACGACGGAGCTTCTGGACCATGTTCACATATGGCTTCCTTTTTGCATGATAGAGCTTTAGTTGGCATGTGCTGATGGCACGGCGGATTGTGTTTACCGACAGTGGTTTCTGAAAGTATTCCTGGGCCCATTTAGTAATGTCATTGACACAATCATGCCGATGAGTGATGCAGTGTCGTCTGAGAGCCCGAAGACCACGGGCATCCAATAAAGGTCTCCGGCCTTGTCCCTTACGCACAGAGATTTCTCCAGTTTCTCTGAATCTTTTGATGATGTTATGCACTGTAGATGATGAGATTTGCAAAGCCTTTGCAATTTGAAGTTGAGGAACATTGTTTTTAAAGTTTTCCACAATTTTTTTACGCATTCTTTCACAGATTGGAGAGCCTCTGCCCATCTTTACTTCTGAGAGACTCTGCTTCTCTAAGACAAAGCTTTTATAGCTAATCATGTAACAGACCTGATATCAATTAACTTAATTAATCACTAGATGTTCTCCCAGCTGAATCTTTTCAAGACTGCTTGCTTTTTTAGCCATTTGTTGCCCCCGTGCCAACTTTTTTGAGACCTGTAGCAGGCATTAAATTTTAAATGAGCTAATTAAGTGGATAAAAGTGTAACATTTCTCAGTTTAAACATTTGCTACGTTATCTATGTTCTATTGTGAATAAAATATTGGCTCATGTGATTTGAAATTCCTTTAGCTTTCATTTTATTAAAATTTAAAAAACGTCCCAACTTTTCCGGAATTCGGGTTGTATATATATATATATATATATATATACAGTTCAGACCAAACGTTTGGACACACCTTCTCATTCAAAGATTTTTTTTTTTTTCATGACTATGAAAATTGTAGATTCACACTGAAGGCATCAAAACTATGAATTAACACATGTGGAATTATATACATAACAAAAAAGTGTGAAACAACTGAAAATATGTCATTTTAGGTTCTTCAAAGTAGCCACCTTTTGCTTTGATTACTGCTTTGCACACTCTTGGCATTCTCTTGATGAGCTTCAAGAGGTAGTCACCTGAAATGGTCTTCCAACAGTTCCCCGAGAGATGCTTAGCACTTGTTGGCCCTTTTGCCTTCACTCTGCGGTCCAGCTCACCCCTAAACCATCTCGATTGGGTTCAGGTCCGGTGACTGTGGAGGCCAGGTCATCTGGCGCAGCACCCCATCACTCTCCTTCTTGGTCAAATAGCCCTTGATGCCTTCTGTGTGACTCTACAATTTTCATAGTCATGAAAATAATGAATCAGAATCAGAATCAGAATGAGCTTTATTGCCAGGTATGTTCACACATACGAGGAATTTGTTTTCGTGACAGAGCTCCGCAGTGCAACATAACAATAACACAATAACAAAAAACACAATAAGGAATAAAAAATACAAAAAAATACAAATAGGTGGGTAAGGATTGACAATATACAAATTGACAATGTATGGCAGGTATATTAAAATGAGCATTTATGTATGTACATGTATATTATGTGGAAAAGTTTTAACTGTACGCTACGTTATAAGTATGTGTGTTGGATAAATAAGCGTATGTGTATATAAATATAAATATAAGTAGTGTATTGTGTTCCATGTATGTACATGTAGATTATGTGCAAAAGATTTAAGTGTACGCTAAGTATGTGTGTTGGATAAAAAGTGTAGTGTATATAAATATAAATAGTGTAGTGTGTCCCACAGTTATTATCAGCTGTTCATAAGATGGATTGCCTGAGGGAAGAAACTGTTCCTGTGTCTGGTCGTTCTGGTGCTCAGTGCTCTGTAGCGTCGACCAGATGGCAACAGTTCAAAGAGGGAGTGTGCTGGATGTGAGGGGTCCAGAGTGATTTTAACAGCCCTTTTGCTCACTCTGGATAAGTACAGTTCTTGAATAGATGGGAGGGTTGTACCGATAATTCGCTCAGCAGTCTGGACTACCCTCTGTAGTCTTCTGAGGTCAGATTTAGAAGCTGAGCTGAACCAGACAGTTACTGAAGTGCAGAGGATGGATTCGATGATGGTGGAGTAGAACTGTTTCAGCAGATCCTGTGGCAGGTTAAACTTCCTCAGCTGGCGAAGGAAGTACAACCTCTGCTGGGCCTTTTTCACAATGGAGTCAATGTGAATGTCCCACTTCAGGTCCTGAGAGATAGTGGTGCCCAGGAACCTGAATGACTCCACTGCAGTCACAGTGCTGTTCATGATGGTGAGTGGGGGGAGTGCAGGGGGGTTTCTCCTGAAGTCCACGATCATCTCCACTGTTTTGAGCGTGTTAAGCTCCAGGTTGTTGAGAGTGCACCAGACAGCCAGCTCTTTAACCTCCTGTCTGTAAGCAGACTCGTCACCGTCCTGAATGAGGCCGATGAGTGTGGTGTCATCTGCAAACTTCAGGAGCTTGACAGAGGGGTCCTTAGATGTGCAGTCATTAGTGTACAGGGAGAAGAGCAGTGGGGAGAGAACACAGCCCTGGGGAGCTCCGGTAAAGATTGTACGGGTGCTGGATGTGTATTTTCCCAGCCTCACTAGCTGCTGCCTGTCTGTCAGGAAGCTGTTGATCCACTGACAGACGGAGGTGGGCACGGAGAGCTGAGTTAGTTTGGGCAGGAGGAGGTTTGGGATGATCGTGTTGAAGGCAGAGCTGAAGTCCACAAACAGGATCCTCACATAGGTCCCCGGTCTGTCTAGGTGTTGCAGAACATAATGCAGTCCGATGTTTACTGCATCGTCCACAGACCTGTTTGCTCTGTAGGCAAACTGAAGAGGATCTAGCAAGTGTCCAGTGATGTCTTTCAGGTGGGCCAGCACCAGTTTTTCAAATGACTTCATGACTACAGACGTTAGAGCCACAGGCCTGTAGTCATTTAGTCCTGTAATTTTGGATTTCTTTGGGATAGGGATGATGGTGGAGCGTTTGAAGCATGAAGGGACTTCGCACAGTTCCAGCGATCTGTTGAAGATCTGTGTGAAGATGGGGGCCAGCTGGTCAGCACAGGATTTCAGACAGGCTGGTGTAACGCAATCTGGGCCTGGTGCTTTTTTCTTTTTCTGCTTCCGGAAGACCTGGCGCACCGCATCCTCGCTGATCTGTATTGCAGGTGTGGGGGAGAGGGGGGATGCAGGAGGTGTGAATGGTGAGAGCGCTTGATTGGAGAGGTGTTCAGGGTGGGTTGCAGGAGTTGTGAGTGGTGTGAACAGTTGTTTGGAGAGGCATTCAGGGTTGGTTGCAGGAGGTGTGAATGGTGAGAGTGGTTGATTGGAGAGGTGATCAGGATGGGTTGCAGGAGCTGTGAATGGTGTGAACGTTTGTTTGGAGAGGCATTCAGGGTTGGTTGCAGGAGTTGTTATTGGTGTGAACGGTTGTGTGGAGAGGTGTTCAGGGCAGGTGATGGGTGTTCTTTCAAACCTGCAGTAAAACTCGTTCAGATCGTCTGCCAGTCGTTGATTCTCCACAGTGCTGGGGGGTGGTGTCTTGTAATTGGTGATCTTCTTTAGGCTTTTCCACACTGATGCGGAGTCGTTCAAAGTGAACTGAGTCCTTATTTTTTCAGAATAATTCCTCTTTGCCACTTTGATCTCCTTTTCCAGTGTGTATTTAGCATGTTTATACAAGACATTGTCCCCCTTCACGTAAGCATCTTCTTTGGCCTGACGGAGCTGTCTGAGTTTTGCAGTGAACCACGGTTTGTCATTGTTGTAATTTAGTTGAGTCTTGGTAGGAATACACATATCCTCACAGAAACTGATATATGATGTTACGGTCTCTGTGAGTTCATCCAGATCGGTGGCAGCAGCTTCAAAAACACTCCAATCAGTGAGGTCAAAACAAGATTGTAAATCCTGCTCTGCTTCATTAGTCCATCTTTTTACAGTCCTTAATACAGGTTTAGCTGATTTTAGTTTCTGCCTGTAGGTCGGTATAAGATGAACCAGAAGGTGATCAGAACGTCCCAAAGCTGCTCGTGGAACAGAGTGAAATGCATCCTTTATTGTTGTGTAACAGTGATCCAATATATTACTGTCTCTGGTGGGACAGGTAACATGCTGTCTGTATTTTGGCAGTTCACGGGAGAGATTGGCTTTATTAAAGTCCCCAAGAATGATTAAAACAGAGTCTGGGTGTTGTTGTTCTGTGTCTGTGATCTGCTCAGCGAGTTTCTGTAAAGCTGAGCTCACGTGCGCTTGAGGAGGGATGTAAACACTAACCAGAATGAACGAATGAAACTCCCGCGGCGAATAGAACGGCTTGCAGTTAATGAAGAGCGTTTCGAGATTTGAGCAGCACGTCTTCTTTAACACAGTTACATCTGTACACCACCGTTCATTGATGTAAAAGCATGTCCCGCCGCCGCGCGATTTCCCCGTTGATTCCCCGTTGAACTCTTTGAATGAGAAGGTGTGTCCAAACTTTTGATCTGTACTGTATATATATATATATATATATATGTATATATGTATGTATGTATGTATGTGTATATATATATATATATATATATATATTTTTTTTTTTTTTTTTTTTTTCACAGAAGGAATAAAACTGGACAGGTTTGAGATGACGATTATTTTTTATTTATTTTATTTTTTTGCATGATTTTGGCTTTCCCTACTATGCAGTTCAGACTGAAGAACAAAAAAAACCCTCCAGTCATGTAGCAGCTCCAATTTTTTTACGTACAGTGGAAGGTTATAATTGCAAGCTCCATATTTATTCTCACTGCCTGTCAGCATTAATAAGCACATTCATTTATGCCAATTCATTTAAGAATGGAAAAAAATAAGGTTCCCTCTGAACAATACATTACTCCTGTGGGTTATGCAAAAGTGTGATACAAGCTTGCGTTATGCAAATCATTCTTCGGATGTTTCTCTGGTGTCTTTGTATTTCTGTGCATGACACTTGGCAGCGTAATCCTGTTTCACAGTGACGCCTGGTTGCGGCCGATAGTGGCTGGTTGCTCGGTGCTAGGCAGAGGCCTCTTAGGGTAGGTGAGCAGGCACCGCTGGGCATTGCACTGCACATTCAACTGTTAATCTGACCAGGACAAGGGAAGATGCTGTGCCAGCAGGCTAGACGAGGCAGGTTTTACTGCTTAGTGCTGACATTAATGCTGCTAACACTGTGGCACTCTCTGTCTGTAAGTGATTGACACCAGCTCACTCAGCACATGCAAAACTGTTATTATCTGAGCAGGATGTTACTGCATCTTATTGCAGAATATTTACAGGAAAAAATTTAGGCTTTTCTCAAAATCAGCAAAAAATTTAAAATAAAAAAGGTTCACTGTACCTTAACAGTACATACCAAGACCCTAATACATTTGGAAACATGCCGATTATATTTTTTTTATATCTATTTATTTCGTGGCTGCAGGCTTGAATTCAGGATGCAGAATTCAAACTGAAATCTGAAATAGTATGAATAATTTGGAACTGCTATTACTCATGAATTACATTTTATTTCAATTATCCTTTAACTATACAAATATTAAAACAATTATTTTGCATTACCAATCAGTAAATCCCAGTAAAAGCACTTTATCGAACAGGCTAATTCCCAGACAATAAAGCTGTTGTTATGCAGGCAGATTCTTTGAAGAGAGCTGGAACTCCTACAAATGCTAATGGTACACAATTTGCACATTCCTACTAATCCTATCTCTCAATCTTCCTGTTCACATGGATAGCCAATCGTTCTCCCTGTGTCTGCTCATGACAGTGCATACAAGCACGCATCTGTAAATAGCCCAGAGTAAATTGTTTAAGGAGAGACAGAGAGGGGCAGATAAAGCTGTCTGTCGAGATTGCAAACTGAGAAGAAGTGACAGAGCAGTACAAAAATGGCAGAGGGTGGAGAGGAAAGACAGAGGAGGATGGGAGTGGTAATCATCAGGACTGCTAATTGAAAGGAAGTGATGGAGCCTGGCAATAGAGGAGGGGGAGGAGAGGACAGCCTGCATTCTACCGACAGAGAAAAGACATGATTGGATTGAGAGAGAAGAAACAAGTGATGCATGAGGGCTATAAAGAGACATAAGTGCTTCTTCCACCACCAGGGACCCGTTGGCCAATCTGCAACTGTTCCACCATGAAAAAGCTGATTCTTTGCCAAAGAATGGCCCCAAATGGTTTTTGAACCATGCAAGAAATGCTAACATTAGGCAACATCAGCAACAACAATTTTATTGTTATAATCAACATAGCTACAATGGAACTGTAATTTGGCAATACAACATGTTCAGATGACAGATCTTCCAGTTTGTGATCTATGTTTAATATATATATATATATATATATATATATATATATAAACATGGGGTAGAAGAAAGCAGAGGATGGCAGCCTCTGTTTGGCACAGTTAAAACCTTAATTTGGACATAGACCAGCTGGCAATGTGCCTGCTGGGCTTTCCTTGTGCTTTCTGTATTTCAGTTTCCCCCTTCTAAAAAAATTTTAATATACAGTAGTTGTTGTTTATGAGCTACTGACTTCATAAGCACTGTTATTACATTATTTGGTCATGCATCAGTAGATTAAAGACAGAACTCATTTGAGAGTCAAGTCCCATAGGTACCCAGAGCAGTTCTGCAGAAGTTAAATGTTTATTATTACTGATCCAATACCAGCTTAATCCAATTTTGTTACTGCAGAATTGTACTTTTATTTTAAACAACTAATGTAATGCATGTCAATGCAAAATGTATTTGGCAACTACAGAATGGCGATATGTCTTTGAGATTAGTTTTCAGATTAGCATCTGATGTGTCCTTGGGCATTCCAGTAGTGAGGAAATTCATAAAACTGTGATTAAAGAGCTGCTGCAAATTGACATTTTTCATATTTATATTTTGTTAGATTTATGATTATGTTTGCTTGCAAGAGGTGTAAAATCCTTAATTCAAGAAATATGTTTGAATAGACTTAAAGATATATCCTATGAAAAACTAATGATATTCAGTTTGCTTGTCAAGTAAATTTATACTGAAAAAAAAAGGAAAATGTTTTTAAGACAATAACTCACCCCACAGTGCTACACAAAATATTCAGAGATAAGTTTAATTGATATGTAGAATGCCAAAATACACCATTCACAGACGTTGAGGCATAAGGAATTTTAGGATATCTTCAAAGTGCTCTTGCAGATATGCTTATGCTGCTGCTGGCGGGAGACTCTGTCCCACAGGGTGCAGAGAATAGGCTGGGTAATTGTGCTTCTCATTTTGATCACTTGCTTTTTTATGCAAACTGAAGAAAAGACAATTTGCAATTATCTTAAAGAGGAGAGAGCTGAATGATGCTGATGGCAAGCCAGGATTCAATCACTTTCACACCACGTTCTGCACAATTAAACTGCAATACAGATAATAGCTTGCTATCATAATCCCACTCATAATCAGCCTTATTACTTAGCAACGTAACCATTATCATTATCATTCTTAATAAAAATGTGCAGCTTCTTTGGGAACTTGATCAATGTTCCATTGGCCAAAGGAACAAACCAACATCTCTGGATTTATGTCTCTTCATGGCTTGGCAGGTAGTGCATGTTCTGTCACATTGCGTGGTGCACATATGGGCAATTTTTGGGTAGTCATGTCTTGAATATCGGTAAGCTAGTCCTCTACTAGTCCTTGCCTTAGAAGTAACACCCACTGACCATCTGATGCATATTGCACATAAAACTGGGAAAAGGTTTCACAAAATTGCATTCCGACTGGCTGGCTTTGTGTAATATCCCGGAGTCAGGGTTCACAGGCTTTTATTGGGCTGCCAACAGTTTACCACGCTTCTATATTAAGACAAACCAGAAAGAACAAGCTTCTGTATTTGCCTTGGTTTGTGAGGTTTATGGCACCATTTAACCTGTGTTTAAGTCTGAAAACTGAAATTGACTTGTTTTAATTGGTGGTCCTTGACCAGAAAAATCTTCAAAATGGATGATTGATAAGCAATATAATGTAAGTCATCTCCACACACCTCCTCTAAGTGTGAACTCCAAATGGAACAGGGTTGTCTTCCACCATACCAGAAGGGAGGGTATGTGGAGAAAAGAGTGAAAATAGACTGGGGTATGGTGATAACAGGCATGGGGATAGTGCTGCACTCAGACAAGCTGAGTTTGAGGATTACACAAACAACACACGGATGAACTCCTAATGGTTTATGACTGTTTGGCACATTTGGACGTGGCCCAGAGGGGATTTATGTGTGAATAAGTGAAGAGTGGCATTGAGCATGCCTGGACATCTCCTACTCTTGCCTTCTTTCTCTATATTGCTATCTCTGCGGAGCTGTAGTAGACTGTCATCTATAGGGATCTAGAGCCAGTGCTGAAGAAGGCTGGCTCTTGATTTGGCAGGCTGGGGGCCGGGTGTGGCTCAGGCCAAGCTAGTATAAGGAACGGTGAGAAAAGCCACATTGGCTTTTACACGACAGCTGCAATGTTGTTGACCATTTAGCTTGTTCTTCATCCAATGTTTTTTGTGTGTCTGAGTTTGCACATTGTGCGCATAAATTCTTGTTGATGCACATCACAGACCACAAGATTCTTTGGCTGAACTTTTGTCCCCTTTCTGCACTCCCGAAAACCTCTGGGGCGGCACATTTCGCAGTTTATAAAAAAGAGAGAGCTGCTTCCTCTTGATGAGAAAGTCCAGAGGCACAAACGCATGGATAGACACATATCCAGACAGACAGATGAACAGATGAGTGGAATGGAGCCATCTTACCTTCATGTGAGTGGGGAAACCAGATCTGAGAGGCGCTGGAGTGAGGACCCCCACGATAAGGAGGAGAGGAGGGAGAGGACGGTGGTCTAGATGGGTGCGGTGGATGTGAGGGAGGAGAGCCTAGACTGCTGGCCAGGAAAGTCCCCATGAAGGAAGCTGAGGAGTTCCCCATCAGTCCACTGCCTGTGTAAAGAGGGGAAGGAAGGTGGAGTAGGTTAGGTGTGTTGTGTTGTAGCATGACAGTGGACATATCTGAGCATAAGGATTCAAAGGACTTAATAACGCAATTCCTATTGTCTGTACACTTCGCTTTTTTTGCAGCTTGTTCAGAATTTGGTTATCAGCATAAAGTCTAATGTAGTGTTTCCAAACCCTATTTCTGGAGGCACACCAACACTGCACATTTATGAACTCTTCCTAATCAAACACACCTGATTCAACCCATCAGCTCAGTAGATACTCCAAAACCTGAAATGGATGGGTCAAATAAGTCAGTGGCTCCCAAGCCTGGTCCTGGAGGCACCCAACACTGCACGTTTTACACGTCTCCTTACTCAAACACACCCAATTCACGTCATCAGCTCATCAATAGAGACTCAGAGATCCAAAATTGGTGTGTCAGAGAAAGGAAACTTTGCAAAATGTGCAGTGTTGTGGTGCCTCCAGGGTTGGGAACCACTTTGATAAGTGACATATCTGAAATGTGTACCTCCAGGAACAGGATTGGGGAACACTGCTCTAGTCCACGTTGTTGAATATTCTGGCCATGAGCCACCAACTTATACAGGAAAGGGCATTAGAACAACATATTCATTAACTGACCACGTTTTGCTTTTTTACTTAATGTTAAATGTAACATAAATTTGAAATAAATAAGAATGTAAAATATACTGCTATTCACTAGGATATCTTCTTACTTTATTACAAAGTGCCTCAAACAAGTCTGTTTAGTATATTTGTGCCACTTAAAGGGCTGTAAGATGGTATGTGTTTTAAGCTGAGACTAGTTTTTGGGTTGCTTTTGTAAGCAACAAATATCAAATTGACTTGCTTATGCCCAGGAAGCATGTCTGATCAGTAATGTCTGCCAGATCCACTCATTCTCCACAAACAAGAGTGAACACCACCCATTCAGCACACACACATACATATTATAGTTTAGCCCTGGGATACATATCAGAGATAACGTCACATCACTGGACAGATATCTCATCTTACAGATGAATGCACTCCCTATCTTTCTTTCTCTCTCTCCTGTGAATTTCCTTTCCAACCCCCCCCCCCCCTTTCTCCATTACCCTTTTTTTTTCTTTTGTCATTCATTCTCACTGACTTAGTTTCGCCCTGAACTCTACTCTCTTTTTCTCTTAATTTCAGCCAGCAGCCTTCTTCACTGTGGTACCTTCTTCTGTCCTGCTGGAATTCTCCAATCTTATTCTCACACGCTCTGTATATGAAGAACCCCAAAAAAAAACCAATCAGCTGCATTTCGACCTCAGAGTTACACCATCAGTCTGACACCCTCCAGAAGGTCTACATGTTTTTCTCTTGTGGGTCCAAAGAATGTGCAAAAACACATTCTCGACCACTGATTTTAAGAGAGAGAATGGTGAGATCCTCACAAGCCTGACCTTAACAAGCTAACACTTTATACAAAATTTACAACCTTAGTAAATCAGCATTTTAACCTTTGACTCTAAATCTTCAGTCTGGCATTGTATATCCTGTAGTCTTGGCCTTAGACTGCATCATTATTACACAAGAACATTGTATGGTGGCTACAAAATGTAGTGAGTCCTTTCTGAGCTCAGAGCAACACCCCTGTAACTGCTTGATGGACTACTGTTCACTACAGAGAGAGAGAGAGAGAGAGACATTGATTAAGCATGGTTTTAATTGTACTCCCAGTTTTCCAATTGTAGATCGAATGACTTTTATCTTCTGAAGTTGTGGTATTGGATACATATGCTGCATGGGAATGCTGGAGCCAATCCCAACATCTCAGCCCAAAGGCAGGAAAACACTATGAATGGATGCGAATGGCAGTTCAATCATGTCTTTTAGCAGAATAATTTGTAAAGTGGACCAGACTTTTGCCAGACTGTGAAAAATATAACCTTAATTCTGTTATAGTGTACAATACACAACAGAAACAGTGACCACCGCAGTGAACTGTTCAAATATTTGCAGCCTTAGTAAAAATGTTAAGTACACCAAGCTTATGAGCTAATATTTCAATCATATACAGCCAAACACACAAAAATGAACAGGCGAGGCTCCAAACAAAACACATGAATAGATGTCTCACTCTGACTCCACGCAACAGAGCAAAACAAGGCCACTCTAATGTCAAAGGCAATCAAGTGTGATCACAGAAGAACAATGTACAAAAACACTAATGTACACTTTGACAGATAAACATCCAGGAAACCGGAGGTGGAGAGAAATGGAAGTGGCCTTCTTAGGAACAAACTGGAGGAGTATTGTAATTACAAACTTTACACAGCCACCCACTCTCTGTCCTGCCCTTCATAGTATACAACTAGACAAATGTTGGCCGTACCAAGACACTGGGCAGATGAAAGACAAGATAGAGACTTTACCACTCCCCATGCCCCACACATTCACATTCACTACATAATCCTAAATCAGCATAACCCCACCTCTTGTTAGATTAATCTGTCAGGGCAAACTGTAGTCAGAACAAACACCAAGTCAGTGTCACTGCCTCAGCCACACATCCAAAATGCTAAATTGGAACGCAATGCAGATTTCCTATTAAAGAAAAAGCTACTGAGCTGATGGGTAGAGGTGTAAACACACAACCAGGGCTGGATGCCAATAAAAATGAGCTCTGGAGAGGAACACAGACCAGGGGTTCATTTAGAAGGTTATTAAAAGCAAGACGAGGCTCACCAACACTCGTAATGTTCATTTGTTTTCTGACCCAACACTGTTTACGTCTTAGGTCATGCCAGTCTGGTGCTACCTTGAAAGCTTCAGAAAAATCCAGGTCATGTGCTTCAAAATCGATGCAGATCCGTGACAGCAAAGATTAATCCTATTATATCATTTTATACAAAAAAATCCCATTATATCTGAAAAGCATGCCGACATCAATGCACACCCGAATAAGCGAATCCTTGAATCCACAGGAACCACACATACACCCACAGGCTTGTAATAACCAGCGGGATCCTGGCACATTCTATGTGTACACACTGGATCTCATGTGCAGCCACAGTGGAAGCCATGGCCCTGCCACCCGTTAACGGAGGCAGGAAGATTCATTCAACTCCCTAGTCAGCTCAGAGGGAGGCGTCTGATGGTACTGTTGTCATGGGGATGGCAAGAACGGGAAAGATGAGTGAGAACAGCATGGCCTCATCCAAACCAGACGCTCTGTGGGTTGATCCGGTCTGGGGTGTTGGTAACTTTCTCTTTAACACTGATCTGATGAAAGTGGAGCAGCTTGTCTTCTATTGGGGGAGTGAAGCCTAAGAGGGCAATAACTGATCGTAGGCCTGTGTCAAAGGCAGTAAGTAACACTTAGACATGACATCGTCAGTTTGGACTCACTGCTTGGATTGCTCACATTAACCATGGACTCATACAGTACCACATCATTGTTGGAAATAGAGACATACACACTTTTCAAACTTGAATTACTGCTTATCCCTATGCAGAGTCTAGAAGTGGTTTACACATGAACATGCAGGTTGCAGATCCTGCCTTAAAAGTTGAGAGTAATTCAGACTGACTGACAACAAACAAAGTTTGTTTCACCTACAGTGAACAACAATAATGAAATAACTAACAAGTGAAGGCTAAATTATGTATAAATAGTCTAATCAGCCAGCCGGTAGTAAATGAAAATGCCTTATGAAGTAGTAAGGATCCTAAAGAAACAGTTATCCTGGTTCAGTAACCACTGCGTTCCACACAAACCGCACACAACAGGCTACAGTGATCAGAATAGAAGCAAAAAAGTATTTAAGTTGGGAAACAGTCTGACTTTGACTTACCCAGTAAAAACATCCCGTAAGGGTCACTTGAGTCCTCTGTTCTTTATCCTTTATAGAAAACAGATGTTAGATTTGGAGTTCAAGAAAGCAGAACCTCAGACTCTCATAAGAGCCTCGGCACCTCGTACGATACTCGTGTACCGAAAGGTAACACCACAAGCTCTCTTCCAAGCTCCCTAGCCTCGGACAGACTGGGGCACACGCCGTGACTCAGAAAACACTTCCTCGCTGTAAAAAAGGAGCAGGAATTTCAAATGGCTACTAAACTTGGGGGATTTCCTTATAAGAGTCAAAGCCATCTTGAAAACATTAAAAGAATTGGTAGCCAAACATTCCTATTGGTTTGTAGACAACTGGGATGGCGCTCCTGTTTCACAATGCTAGAGGGACTTGTAGAGCGGGAAGTGGAGGGACCCTCAGGGGCCAATCTGGATGAGTGTGTGTGTGTGTGTGTGTGTGTGTGTGTGTGTGTGTGTCTGTGTGTGTGTGAGACAGAGAGTTGGTGAGTGGGTGAGCATGTAAATTGAGGGGGCTGGTCAGACAGCGGTACTAACCAGTACCAAAGTGAGTCAAGCTGGTGTGAATCCAGGACTCATGTGGGAAGAGGAGGAAAGCACATGAAAAAAGAAAGAGGAGGGATCGGTTGCACATGCTTCTGACACTCCACACTCAGTGCGTTCTTGTCAGCTGAGTATGGATGCGGTCCGTCAGTGGGTATTGAAGAATGGAGAGAGAGAGAGAGAGAGAGAGAAGGGTGTTTACTTAGAGAAGAGTAGGATAAAGTGAAAAAAGTGACAAAATGATAAGGGCAGAGGAAGTGGTGAAATCAAGGCTGTGTGTTTGTGTGTGAGGTGGCAGCCAGTGTTTGTACAGTGGCTTGGTGGTTAGCCACGGAACTCAGAATCAAAGAGGGTGGTGTGACAAGTATTTCTTGTCCAAGATTTATTGTCTAATGTAAACTGAAATGACACATAGCTTTAACCAAAACTAATGAGACTTTTGAACCCTGATTGTCGACATGCATTGAGCCAACAAGATGGGGATAAATCAAACTAAACCTCAGTGAGTCAACACAAGTCTCAATGTGGGTTGAAAACTCTCCAAATAGCAAGTGCATACTTAATAACATAATATACAATCATATTGAAACATGGTGCATATAAGGACACGTCCTGGCATGTTTGACTTAAATGAGGCTCAACGCAATTGGTTGTCATGCATTAAGTTTTAATATGCAGAACCAGAAATAAGGCTCAGAGCTATAGTGGTTGAGAAGATTTACAATCGGATTTTCTCCAAATATGAAATAGAATATAGTGCACATTCATTAACATTCTTTTATCATGCTTTCATGGTATGTAAAACAACTGTGTAAATCAAGCTTGTTGCTTTTAATGGGAAAAAAAGTCAGTTTTGTCATAGGGAGTGAGTAAATCATGAATTTTAATTTTTAAAAGAGCTAAACTTTAATGATCAGGGATGGTTTGAGCTTGTAGAAGAGAGCTAATAGTCACCAGTTGAACTCATATGAACCAAGTGTGAAATAAATGAAATATAAAACAAAACAGCTGTCAGTATTGATGAAAACATTGCAGGAACATGTGCGTTAATACCTGCTGTGTGTCAACCTCACCCTAGGGTGCACTGGGGTTCAGCTTTGAAAAAAAAAAACTTCATTTCTAAAGGTCTATTTGCTCATGGATCACTCACTGATAGGGGCTCGAACCTCAGGCAAACAGGCTAATGGATGGCTGTCTGGATGTCGAGCTCTGCAGAGGACACGTTTTATGGGAACTGCAAATAAACAGGGCCGGAATGAGCAGTGCCATGACAAGAAGTCTAGCCTCTCTCGAACAATAATAGCTTTCAAGAAGAGCATACGTTTTCTGTGCTGGGATTGTGTGTGTAAAGTCAGTCTATCTGGATCAATCTACAGTTGCAGTGGCATTTCAATCCCATACATTCACAAAAATAAAATGTAGGCAGTCCATACTGTTTTATATCAGCCATAGCACAAGGCTAAGAAGATATTACGTACAACAGCACAATAATAATATATTGTTATTGCAATAATAGTGTGAACAGCTAAATGTGAATGTTTTTCGGGGGAGGGAGGGTGAATACATGTGATAAAATAAAATCAATATTGAATAAAAGATTAATCAATTTCAGATTAACTATGCTTTTAAATTCTACTTAATTGCTAAGACACAGCATCCACTGGCCTGATATGTATAGAATCAGCCAAGTAAACCCATGTCAGTTCAGTCTCAGCCTCCCGAAAGCTTTACTGCATACATCACCTCACAGGAGCCGCGATTCACGCCAGATTCCTGCCATTTGGCGCAGGGAGGAGTGGACTCCCGCTACACACTGTTTTCTCTCCAAACACCTCATGTTGTTCTTTCATCCCACTCTCACTTTATTCAATTCCACTCTTCTTCTCCACCAGCTAGAATTCTGTCTACACTGAGAGCGGGAAACATGCAACAAAACTAGAATGATCCTAATATTATCTATGGAGCTGTCTACACCAGTAGAACAAACTCTCTGAAGACATATTCTGACAGAACTAGTTTTGTCTGGGGAGGTTAGAATTTAATCATGTCTATATCAAATATGCCTGTGTAGATATGTTATCACAGCAGTCTGGATGCTAATAATTGTAATTCAAACAGTTTGAATTATAATTATTAACCTCCATTAGATTTTAACTTGAAAATTCCTTGAAATCATTTTTCTCTCTTCACTGAAAATGCTGCGACAAAATCACAGTCAGTCAGATGATATCTGATGTTAAATGTGCTGCTAGGAAGAGCAGATGGACGAGCAAGATTTTAACTGTGAGCTAAAAAGATAGAAACCAAGCTATTGCCAAAATCATGTCATGACTTGGTAGGACAAAAACTTGCTTTGGACTTGATGTTACTTAGTCTTTTTTCTCTCATTCACACGTTAAACTAAATCATATGAAATACACCGGCTCAGAAAATATTCAAGTAGGGAGATATAAAAATATTTTTTCTTTGTGCCTCTCAGCTCTCAACATTTTTCACCTAGACCCGATTTCAGAATCCCGAGTCTTTTTCAGTGACACAAAATTTAGATTGTGTTCCGCCTCATCCACCACGTTCTCAAACTCTCACACACATATAAAGAGCCGCCCACAGCTGTGTCAGCCCATCTCCCTACAATCCAATCTGCTCCCCTTTCCCATGATGCTTCCCATTGGCACAACGGAGAGAAAATCCGATTTCTTCCCCCACAGGGCCTGTGCAGTGGTGCTGATATGGAAAATAATTTCAGAGAGCTGCTCAGACCCAAAAAGCTTATTTCAGTCTCTTTGACTAATGAGACACACTCTTTTTCACTACTGGACTGACAATATATAAGAAACTGATATGCATAAAAAATGTTAGAAGAACAGGTACTTCAGTATGTGTTTTATATATATATATATATATAACACAACATCTCCAGTATACTAAGATAGTTTATCATAAAGAGAATGTAAATAGATGGCACAAAATATTTGGCATGTCTCAAAACCTTGAATTTGTGCATTTGCTCTTGAATTTTATATACAGTTTAAAACTGTGTTTGTTACTAATAAAAAGAGATAAAAAATGTATTTCTATATTATTAAACAAATTAAAATGGATACTTGTATAGTTGGGTTGCATGGTGACCCAGTAGTGCACAATACAACGAAATCTCCCCAGCACAATGTAAACAAACTGTAACACAACGAAATAAGTCCTATGCGTTGTGGTGATTTTTCTGAGTTTTTGTTGTGTTGTGCCAGGGCCTCTCCTGGTCAAATGGGTGCCCTAAGCAGAATAGTATTGCTGTACCCCTCCTTAAAAAAAAAAAAAAAAACTACTAAAAGGGGCCAAAATATACCTTTAATCAAATAGGTAAATAAATCAATATAATATTTATAAATTACAATTGCAGCTCTAGACAGTTACCTATGGCTATTTTTGTCTGATTTCTTAGTCTCAACCATTAAGAAATCACACAAAATAAAATTAATAAACAACTTATTTATGAAACATTATTATTTATTTTGTGTTCCTGTGGCTCAATTGGTAGATCATTGCGCTATCAAGCGCAAGGTTTGTGGGTTCGATTCCCCCGGAACACATGATAGGTAAAAATTGATAGCCTGAATGCACTGTAAGTCGCTTTGGATAAAAGCGTCTGCTAAATGCATAAATTTAATTTAATTTAATTTAATTTTAATTTAACTTCGATAAAACCATGGTTAATTTTGGAAAGGGCTGTGATGTCCACATGTTTTTGTTGAAGAATTGAAGAAATTAAAGAGGCTGTAGCATTTCTATTGAAAAAATGTGGCAAAATTAATTGGATATTTAAAATTAAATGTTTGGTCAATATTAAACAAGGATTTGATCATGCTTTAAGTTTAACAAAAGCATTTATCAGGCTTTTGGTGCCCTTTGCAGGCATTTGTTATAATGCAAATTGCGTGTGCTTAAACTGTCTAATGCGTTCATCATAAAATACATATTATATATATTTATTAGTATATTATACTATTTAGTATGACAGTCATGTATTTTTTGAGCAACTATCTTTTCCTGTCCCTTCCTCCTCAGACTCATTCATGCAGGTTGCCAGATTGAAGACACGCACTATTTACAACGGATAGCGATGAGGCTTACACATTTTAAATCAAAGAACTGAATTATCTGCGTTTTAATATGCCTCTGGCCAAAGAGCCGTTTAGATGAATGCTAAGGCTTTCTGGGTCTCTGACTCAGTTTGTTTGATGGATTCCATTCACTGAGTTATCCAAACACTGGCAACCCGGAGTGTCAAAATACTATGAGGTTAATTGCCAGTGTGCAGAATCACAGCGATTACAACAAAAACAGACATTCTGACACAGAACACACAATTCAAAGCCAAATAACTGGCAGAAGCATTGTTTTTCTAAGAAACATGTAAACTTGGCGTGTTTTCTAAATATCTGCAAACATATCATGGTATTTTTAATCCTTTAGCACAGTCAAAAAGTACATACAGCACCTTTTGTTTATGCACATTGGATTGACAGGTAAATACACAATCCTTTACTATGGTCTGGGGTGTTCTGGTTGATTGGATTGCCCAAAACAGATATTAATGCCAGGTGTAAATGGGACCGTACCTCTTAGACGTTCAATGGAATACCCTTGCTTTTATCCATACAACCAAATCAAATGACAAGTCACGGTTAGCAGAGATATTATAGACTTCATGGAATTGTTCAAAACAAGGTGAAAACTAAGCAAGGTTTTGATGGTGTGTGGATAAGAGTGTTAAGTAAAAGAAATGCCAAGTACCATAATCCTTTGTTAAAGAGCTTCATTCTCACCCTGAATGACCGCAGCTCTGGTGGACAGAGATGAACAGTGTAAACTGCTGTCAGGTGTGTTTCTCACAGGCATGACTGAAGCTGGAAGCATAGCTATAGAGCGGTGTAGGTGGTGTGGGTTCTCAGTTGGGGCTCCAAGAACACAGAGATCTATGTGTCTCTGATCCATTGTTAAGAGCTGCCATCTGTTTGAACTGAGCTGGGCTTGAGTCATCGCATTCAATACTGAGAGCGCTCCCATATTCAGCCACTTATTCCACCCAAACGGGACTTCACATGACTAGTATGGGGAAAAGTACGGGGAATTTTAACGGATCTGGTTTGTTTCGGCCGCTGTTGCTCAATCCGTTGGTTTCTCATTGCATGCGGGGGTGAGAATGAATGTCATGCTTAGAGGGCCGGAGTCTCTAGAGTCGAGATACAGAAACTGTGTGGGAACCCACGGAAATACTGTTGCTGTTTATACTCATGAACTGAGTTTAATTTAAAAAGACGCATTAGTGTAATATCCAGATTGCACTTATTTCTCTTCCAATAAATTGTCCACATGATCCGAATGTTAGTTGTGTGTGTAACTCAAGCCTTTGACTACATACACTGACGCCACTCTGGAGGCTGTTAAAGTGTGCAAGTGTGTTTTAAGAGGGCTTCAAACCCATGGCCCACACATTTACCCTCGCCACATCAAAGGTCCCCCTACAGTCAAAAACTGGGTGGTCTTTTTTAGCTGTGTGACCAATAAGCTCGAGAAAACAGGTAACCATGGACAACCAGACGGTTTGCACTGCTGTGCATATGTAACTCAGTTGGATTAAGCTAGACTGAGTGGGTGAATCTCACAAATCATGTCTGGGTCATGATTTTCCCCAAAACAAAGAAATTAAAATCAATGCTAAATGCATATGATTTTTAAGATTCGTTTACATTATGAGATTATTTCATGCCAATTTTCTCATCAAATACTCATTAGTGTATTGCCAAAAAAAAAAAAACTCTGTTCTAACCACTTAACAGATCTCATCCATTAAAATTAAAGTCTGGAATAAAACTTCTAAGTAGTCTCAATTAGCAGCATGGTTTTGTTCATTACTTGGTTTCTACTTCTGCTGAGTCATGCAAAATCTCACTGGTCCAAAATCACGCTCCATTAATAAAGACCTGAATAGTAAAATTAAAATAAATTAAAATTTATGCATTTAGCAGATGCTTTTATCCAAAGCGACTCACAGTGCATTCAGGCTATCAATTTTTACCTATCATGTGTTCCCGGGGAATCGAACCAGTAGCCTTGCGCTTGCTTGCTAACGCAATGCTCTACCACTTGAGCTACAGGAACAATAGTAGGGATGGGCGAATCGATCCGGAAGTATCGAAAGTATCAATACTTTATATAAAATAGCGATACTAAGATGTTTTTATTTACCATTCATTTTGTTTTTTGTTTTTTTACAAAAATAAATGCATACAATAAGCATTCAATTGGACGAATAACTTATGTTAGCAAATATTTGTGTGGGAGGGATTTTTTTTCCTGCTCATCTGAACCTGTTTTATACAGTCTGTGATCTGAACACACTAAAATTTTGCAAGGCAGCCGCAGAAACAATCAATTATAGAGATTGTTCACTCACTTCTGACAAATAGAGCTGTGTTTCCCAAGAGTAGCCTATAATAAGAAAGCATTGATGTTTTTGAGAACGGCAGCCCAGAACAATGCAGAAAAAAACATATATGTTTGAGTTATTTCACAATAAACATACTGAAATTGTACCCTAGTTTGTGCAATACATTTATTTAAATTTGAATGTTAAAAGTTTATATTGCTCATGTTCAATTTTGTATTGTTAATATAAATCATACAGTCTGAATAAAAAGTTAGCATTTTGTGCAGGTGACAGCCTATTACTGGCAGTCCCTTATGACAATGAACCATAGTTTAACTATAGTATTTGTATTTCCTTGGTTACCACTAACAGTAAACATATTTTAACCATGTGTAAACAAAAATATAACATAGTAAGTTGCAATTAAGGCATATTGAATGTTAAAATGGATTTCAAATATAAAGTAGGTATTATTACCCATTGTACTCTTAGTAATTCAATAATTTAATACATCTAATAATGTAAAAGTTCAGTTTAGAAGTATTGTATCGGTATCAAAATAGACGATACTGGCTATTAAAAGTATCGGTATCATATCGAAAACAAAATAAGTGGTATCGCCCATCCCTACTGAATAGAATTAAAATGTACAGTGGTGGGGAACTGAAGTAACCCAGTTTTAAAATTGCTGTAGCACAAATGTCACAAAATTTTGGCAACATGCTTCAAGATATCTCTGAAACAAGTCTTAAAGAGACAGTTCACCCAAAAAAGAAAATTCTGTCATAATTTACTCACACCGTAGCCATTCATTTCCATAGTATGGAAAAAATACTATGGGAGTCAGTGGCTACCAGCAACTGTTTGGTTACCAACATAGTTCAGAATACCTTCCTTTGTTCTCAGCAGAATAAAGAAATTCATACAGGTTTGGACCAACATGTGGGTAAATGTAAAGAGTGCACCAAATTCACATCTCAACTTTCTGGCTTCATTTTTTAAGCAAAATACAATTTCCTATACAGTTTAATATTCTTTTGATTTTGGGGGTGACATATGATCAAGACATATGTTCTTGACCGGCTTTCATGAGATTAAACTGAGCGTACGAACAGCCACATAAACACAGCTCCAGTCACTTTAGTTTTTATCATGTAAAGATCTCCAGAGAGGCTGTTGTATGGATAATGTATGACACATGGAGCAGCGCTATATAAATCTACTCTACACTACTCTTGTGACCTCTTCCGTCTTCAAGGTTGATTTAATCTTCAATATCTTTATGTTTCCTCTTTTCACTTCTTCCATGTGTCTTTTTCTTCCACAGCTCTGCATTTTCTCAGTTTTCCTTTCCCCTAAACCTCTCCGATTCCTGTCCTCCCCTCTCACCTCCCTTCTCCTCTTCTTTCTTATCACCTTTCAAACTTTTAAAGTCCTTTTCCTTTACAAATGCCTTTCTCTAGTTGTCTTTGGCCCTGCCGGCTCGTTCATCAGTTTGAAAGAGGCTTGGTACGCTGTGTGGTTGTATCCACATAAATCAGAGTCCCAGTAAGGCAAAGAACTGTAACGTCCTGCTTTAGTTTGTCCTCCTACACTTCACTTATAGTCAAGGTTTCTTGCAAGGTCTATAATACCTGGAGAGCTATTCGTTAGCATTCCCATTCATCTCAATGGATGGTGCAGGACCCAAGAAAGTATGCCACCTGCATTTGCCATCTTTGATTACTGGGTTGAATCAAATTTAGAATTGAATAATCTGTTCCTTTTCAATTCACAAGATTTTGAATTTGTTTGAATTTATTGTCACATTGCATTACTCAAGTACTCAAGACAAGTTGTCAGATTTCTACTGTGGCGTCAGAGCACAGTCCTAGCATGGCCTCACGCTGTGTGTCTCGTGTGATCTTTTCAGCTATTTTTATTGTATGTTTGTACAGAGCTTCTTTTTGAAAATGAACAGGCTTCTAGCCGATGTCCTTTGAGATGGTGAGAAAGCAAAACACAGATGCTGTACATCTGGACTCTGTGCTTGAGGACAGAGGTTGTTACTGCAATCAAAGCATCAAGATTTTAAAATACAACTCACAAACACACTTCCCCCCCAACAAGCAGTGATGTAGTGTCACATTGTGTTGACTAGCTTTGGAACCGAGTTGAGTCAACAATCAAATGCAGTATTCCTGAAAGTTTGTTTCCATTTGAGTCTTATTCATTTCAGCAGAATGGTTCATCCATTTATGACTTGATTGCAAATGAGTGCACAGATACTGTTTAAACTGAACAGAGATGACATCACTGAATTCATAATGAACTGCCTTTAACTATCATTTTGCATTATTGACACTGTTTTCCTAATGAATGTTGTTCAGTTGCTTTGACGCAATGTATTTTGTTTAAAGCGCTATATAAATAAAGGTGACTTGACTTGACTTGACTATCCATTTTCCTAAATACTTATTCTACACATGGTCACAGGAAGCCCAATGTCACAGTCTGTAGGCAGAAATCAATTCATTTGGTTACCAGTCATTTTGTCAGGACTGCAACACATCTTTAATTCCCTCACCCAGCTCCTAAAAACACAACTTTTCCAGATGATTTCTCACAGAGCTGGCACCATTTATCTTAAATGAAGCTCAGTTTCCCTTCACAGGCCTTACAGGAAATGCAGCGCTTTGAAGGTGTGGCTTAGCATGCATTAGCTGAGTCTCTTTTACATAGAGGCTTTATTCCCATAAAACATGTCAGCTGGCCTGGCTGAGTGCTGACAGAGGGGTTGGAAGCAAGGCAAGAGTACTGGTGTGATTCTTGGGAATATCAGATGGAGTGGTGAGGGGGATGCAGCATTTCTACGTGCTTTCTCACGCAGCAAAGCAGAACAACATGTTTCAGCTGCCTTTCATGTCACGTCAGAAGTGTCTGTGGAGCGGCAGGATGTGTGTTCGGGGTAATATAAGGGTACTGAGCAGAACTAGACCTTCTAAGATGAACCGACGTGAAAAAAAGCAACAAATGTGACATGAGAACTCAAATCGTAAATAGACACCTCCACTAAATCACACAGGCCGAAACTTAACCAAGAGCTACTGGTTATGTATAATTTATATAACAGACAGCTCTGGTTCTGGGTGTTGACTGATCAAAACAGAGTTACAGGCCCGCCGAAATACATTGGTCTACTAAATGTGTGTGGTTGAGATATTCCCTTCATTGTGGGGACCAAATATCCCACAAGGATAGTAATACAAATACATTTTACATTTTATCCTTGTAGGGAAATTTGTTTTGGTCCCCAACAGATTATAAATCATACAGAATGACGTTTTTTTGAAAATCTCAAATAGCATGGATAGGGGTAGGTTAAGGGGATAAAAAATACAGTTTGTACAGTTTCAGTTTTATGTAATTTCTACATAAAATATGGAAACCCATTGCACGTGTGTGTGTGTGTGTGTGTGTTAAAAAGTTATACAGATTGTTATATAATGGGCTTTTTTAGGTTTAATATTCATAAAATTCACACTAGCATTCTTTGTTGAAACTTTGGTTCAGTTTTAAAATACAGTTTTAATTAAACTTTTTATAGTTTGGGAGTCTTCTATCTAAAATCTTACCAAAAGCAGTTTAGCAGTGAACAAATATAAAAAAGAGAGAATGAAGCATGTACATGACATGTACTTTCTAGGACAATATGACAAAATTTTCACTTAATAAAGCATTTCTTTTTCTGCAGTCTGTGACAATATACAGGAGAGAAACGTCAGAGGCAGGCGTTTAGTCTGTCAACCCGGTTTTTCATTCTTAATCGGTGAGGGTGACAGATCTTTTCTGATCTGACAGAAAAGAGCGAGATTTCAGCAAAAGCAGCTGATAGATTTGGTATCACGCTCCAAAATCAAGTTTATTCTGAGTTGCCTTGTGAGACGCCACCTTTAAACTCCAGAACACAGCGTCTTTGCAAAGCTGGTGTATATCATTTACAGACGAGAGAGCACAGCCACATACACACAGAGGATTTTCATTAAGCCCTTGACCATTTTCAGAAAATCGCCACAGTACTGTGAATTATAATAGTGCTGCATTATAAGCTCATCAGCCAAGACTAAGAATGACTAGGCAGCCACTGGATCCTAAAATTAAACATACAGAAGGCAAGTGACTGTTTTAGGGCCATCATTTGAAAGTTGTGGCCTAGTGGTTAGAGAGTTTGACTCCTAACCCTAATGTTGTGGGTTTGAGTCTTGAGCAGGCAATACCACGACTGAGGTGCCCTTGAGCAAGGCACTGCCCCCTGGGCGCTGAAGCATAAATGGCTGCCCACTGCTGTGTGTATGTGTGTGCACTTTAGATGGGTTAAATGCAGAGCATGAATTCTGAATATGGGTCAGCATACTTGGCTGTATGTCACTTAATTATTTAGTGTGAGCCAATAATACTAATACAAATGTGTACTTAGACCAGCAATTTAACACAACATAAAACAAAAAAATAAAATACACAATGCAAGAACATGTTTTGTGTGAGGCTGTATGGACTGCTGCAGTCTAGAGAAATGATATACTGAGGGTGCGGTAACATTTACCATTGCTTGCCAAATTTTGCAGGTGAAATACTGTAATTTCGATAGGAATCAAAAAACCTTCACAAGATTGGGTACACTATTGACAACTTTACTGAAACTCCACTAATGTGGCCACACATTTATAATAATAATAATAATATAGTCAGTCCAACTTTAGAATTGAGCCCAAATAAGCAAAAATAATAATAATTATAGTTAATAAATAAATAGACAAATACTGGATAATTTATCCAATAGAATACCATGTATTACAATAAAAAAGTCTGTTAAGAATTTGTATCTTAAACCACATACTCTCATCTTGAAAGGGTTAGTTTAGTTCACCCAATAATGAAAATTCATTACTAAAATGAATTACTAACCGTCATGTCGTTCTAAACCCGTAAGACCTTCCTTCATCTTCGGAACACAATTTAAGAGTTTTTTAATTAAATCTGAGAGCTCTCTGACCCTCCCATAGACAGCAAGGTAACTACCAAGGTCAACAATACATGTTCAAGGTCCAGAAAAGTACCAAGATGATCAACAAAGTAGTGTGTGTGCCAACGTGGTAGCTACCTCGCTGTCTATGGAGGGTCAGAAAGCCCTTATAAAAAATATCTTAAACTGTGTTCCAAAGATGAACAAAGGTCTTATGGGTTTCAAACGACATGAGGGTGAGTAATTAATGACAGAATTTTAATTTTTGGGTGAACTTACCCTTTAAAGTGGCAGTATTTATGCTTAAAGTCAATGTTATATGATTGAGAATGATTCATAGTGGAGTGGGAGTGAGTCAATGGTTGCGTGATCAAATGACTTCTTTAAAAGAAAAGGCTCATAAGAGTCACTCATTTGTGAAATGGACATTGCAGCACTGTTCGTTGTTGTGTAAAGTGTGCACAAAATAACAAAGATACTGACTGTCAGGGCAGGGGAAATAAATGGTTTTAATTTGTTAACTTGTTCTCAGAAAATGAATTTCAGAAAACGTCATAATCACCCTTGATTTACCTTTTAAATTTTCCAATCTGTCACCAAATAGTGATTTTTTTTAAATTATCGTCACCAATTTTTATTTATTTGGGTAGTTTTTTTTTTTCTTCTAATGATTTAATTAAATTTTTCTTATTTATATATTTATATTTTTTTGTCACTGTTGCAGTCCTGACTGGGGATTGTGGATCGCAAGATCACACAATGCTGTACATACTGCCACATACTGTAAAGGCAAACTGATTTACACAACACATGATGCACACTCTCCCCAGATGGAGCGTGCTGGAACGGCCGCCCGGCCCGCTGGGAAACCGTGAGTTGGCGGGGTGTTCTGGCACGCTCATAAAATCACTCCCAGTTATAGCAGTGTTTTAGAGCAGCACGTCTTCAAACACACACACACACACGCTATCACATAAAAACAACCGTTGCATGTTCAGGTGAGAGAGACAGATGTCACATACTGCAACAGCAACATGCAACTCACCTTCGTGCATTACATTTGCATCTATTAATTTGCCAGATATTTTTATACAAAGCACGATACAGTGTGTTCGAGTGCATTCATTTGTTTATCAGTACATGTGAATCCATGGGAATCAAACCCATGACCTTGGCATTGCAAGCTAAAAGGAGCTAGTTTTTGGGGTGGCATGATGACATTATATCTCATGCAATGGTGTTGCTATACTGTTCATATTGAGCGTGATAAAATCTCCAGGGCTTAAGTTGCTTACCACTGAAAATCTTACATTTGTTGAGCTTGTACATAAATTGTTATGCCTAGAAAATGTATATACATATACATGCATATAATTCTTCAATAGGTACTATAAAACGGTTTCTTCAATGGCATCAGTTTGAAAAAAAAAAAAAAAAACACTTATTAAGAGTGTACTATTTTAATACGGTATTGCACTTTTGCACATGTTTGACATTATTATAACGGTTATTTACATCCAGCTGGAACTATCCATTTTATAATGTTATTAATGTTTTCACATTTTGTGTTACATGATGTGAATCTGTGAGTGATCTAGCAGTGATGCTAGATTTATCTGTCCTTTTTATTATATTGTTTGATTTGCATCCATCATGTTCCTAATAAAAGAACAAAAATAGGGCTTTTAAATGAAGGTCTTTTAATGGATTCCCCAAAATGGTCATTAGCATATGATTATTCAAGCATAAAAAGGCTATGCAGTATCCAGTTCATTACTTTAACAGTCTGCCTATAGAGACACGATTCAACTAAAAGGCAGAATATATATGAAAGTAACTGCGCCCATGGTAAACTGATGATAAAGAATTGAAGGATTTCATACAAGTGTTCATTAGGAGGCCATCTGTTCAGTAGCAGTATAAGTGTGTCTCTCTGAAGAACACTGCCTGAGATCTCTGTGTGTGTGTGTGTGTGTGTGTGTGTGTGTGTGTGTGTATATATATGGACACACTTGCACGCCAGTAAGCTCTCGCTTGACAAACACATCCCACTTGTCAATGTGACTGTCAGTATCTGCTGATACATACATGCATATACACATTTACAAACCTGTCAGGGGACCACAGCTTAAGGCTTAAAGACATTTACTCTCTAAGACAAAAGGCCTAAGCAGCTAGCAGCTCACACAATAGGACTGTCCTTAGTAACTGTTGCTATGTCCGACAAGCCTTGCCTCTCTCACACTACACACCGCAGTGAAAAATACACCGCGGAGCACAGAGGAAACTGACAGACAAGACAGAGCAGACTACTTCTGGGATAAACAGAGTCTTAGCTTTAAAACCAATTAGGCTGGTTTTATTTCACAGACCTGGCAACCCTTTTTAGGGGTCAGTACATCAAACTTGGGTTATTTCACCAAGTGTAAAATGTAAATGCAGATATCAGATATGGGTCACTTTTAAAAGATGATGTGAACTGGTCATCAAAAAAATAAAAATAAAAAATAAGGTGTGGTCAACAAATCAGAATTGAAATCCCAATCAAGTTCTGCAATGTGAACGCAGCTTCAGTCAACGTTTGTTTAAAATCAGCTAAAATCATTGTTTTAAAGTGCTCTTGATAAGATTCACTAGGTTTTGGAACAGAGCCATGTAATAACCTCTGTAAAAGTCCCAGGACACGATCCAGTGCAGCTGCCTGTGATTTCTCTGTAAAGCCATTGATTGCAGGGAATACACTGATTTTACTACGCTTTACTGGTTAGGTCCTAATTCACAGTATAGTTACAGCCTTCCTATAAATGTAGAGAGAAGCATTTTCTGCAAGGAACAAGTACACTTTGTAACTACCGATCACTAAATTTGATGGAATATCATAAAGTTTCACAAGCTGAACCATATCATCAGCAGCATGTCTCAACTGATAAACTCACCAAGACTTATTTTGTATTTGGGGGAGTAAATGTGGTATGGATTAAAAAAACACTATGCTAAATGGACATAATATGACTACACTTTTATTGAAATCTTAAAGAATGATGTATTTTCTGTGAAAAAGTGTAACTAATCATTTGTACAAAACAGGTCAAATTTAATAGTAAAAGCTGTGTATAAAAGTAGATGTTAGAAGTAGTGTTACCCATTGTTTAAATGTATTTTATTGCGTAATAATCTACCACAGATAAATCCATGCCTTAACGTAAAATAAAAACAAAACCAACTGTGATTGATAGCTCGTTTTCCATGACAGTGACTTGAATCTTTCTTGTCTAAATGGGTGGTTATTTGCCAGAATAAGCTTCAATAAGGACCAGACCTTTCGCCATTCAGTCGAAGGTCTGGCGACACGAGACTAAGCATAACAAAAACCTGAAAAGTGAGAAGATGAAACAGGCTGTAAAAAACAAAAACAAAAACACTATGTACACATGCAAACAGATACACACCCATCTTTACAATGGAATGGCCAAAGGCTCTCAGCCACTTGAGCAGCTACTGACACACCGCCAGAGAAAGAGGAAGACACATCAGAGCATCAGGCAGCCTGTAATCATAGCCTGACCTCTCTGCAATTATCGCCATCTCGGAGGAAATAGCACGCTGTCCTGCGACTAATACATAACTCGCAACTCAGAGCCAAGCAACACACAAACACAAACAGACCAAAAGCAAGTGTCTGTCCCTCCCAAAGCCAAGCTTATGTTTGGAGAGGAATACTAACTGACTACTTACTGAATACCGCACACAGTAAACACTGTATACTGACTACTATTTATTGTAGTATGCAGTATTAATGTTAAATGTTGCAAACAGCAGAATGCTACAGTGCTGTCACATGATGTCTGAAATACACACAATCATTTAGTCCTTTCAATAAAATGTCACATACATTGTAAACTCAGGGAATGGAAAGCTCTTCAAGAAAGAATTATTGAAGTTAGAAGTTTCTAAATTCTAAGAAGTCTCAATTTTGACATGCTCTTGTTTTCTAGATATTGAAGCTATCAAAAAGTCATGTCATGTATTGCATACATTATTGATCATTTGTTAACTTCGGAGTATTGGTGCACATCCCTAGAAGTAATAACATGTATCACATGCAGTGTTATGTCATAATTAGTATATATAATTAGTTATATATATTTACCAAAATAAAAGTTTCTGTGTACATAGTATATTTGTGTTTATTGTGTATAACCTATTTATGTATAAATACACACGTATTTATACAGTTATATACAACATACAGTTATATACATAATACATATACACAGCACACATGCATAGATAAACAAAAACTTTTATTTTGGATGTGATTAACCATTGCCCAGCACTAGTAGTAATGCTAAATTATAATGCATTTTATTCAACCCAATAAAATCATTAAAGAGGTCATATGATGCAATTCAAATTTTCCTTTCTCTTTGGAGTGTTAGAACCTCTTGGTGCATGAAGAAGATCTGTGAAGTTGCAAAGTTTCAAGAATCCAAAGAGATATTCTTTATAAAAGTTAAGACTTGTCCATGCCCTGCTAAAATGCCTTGTTTAACCTGTTAGCCAGCACCCCCCATTATGGGACTCACAGCTGAAAGTGCTCTACCTAACTTATAATTGTAACAGTTTCCTACTTCAGTGTGTTGCAAACATAATTTTGGTGTCTTTGGAAAGAAGACACGTTGGGCTTTACTTTTTATCAACCAGATTTGATAATGCTCAAAAATATTAAAAGTTATAGACACTGAAGTGCCTTGAAAATTTTTTAACTTAAATATTTTTTTATTTGATATAAAAATACATGAAATGAGTCCTGGAGCAATCTAGAAGAGTAATGGGTTGAAAGCCACATGTCTCATGAGTTTCTATTCTGAATAAGATATCATGAAAAATGAGACTCCTGCAAATATTTTTCTGAGACTATGTCTAGACCCCCCAAATAGAAAATATATTTCCCAATAGTATTGAAGGCTTCTACAAACTATTTATTCAGTAAACATACCACTGCATAGTTTTTTCCAATTATAAAACACTAGACAGAAACTTAGACATCATATAAGTGATTTATTTGAGCACTAGAAAAATACAATAAGAATAATTTGAGTAATAAAAATAAGAATAATAAGAAAAAAAAAAGATTTAACTTTGTTTGCCAATTACAGAAAATCCTGAGGTTGCTAGAAATGCAGCTTTTACAATGAATTACGATGCAAATAAGTGCTGATGTGCTGATGGCCACTTATACAGATGGTAATAACACAAATGTGCCACAAATGTGCCAAAGTAAATAATCCACTCTCTCTATTCATATAGACGCGTTCATTTTTTGAAAGCCATGATCATGCAGTAATAGCGAGCTGATTTGGGCTGATTTGCACTAAAACAGATGGTAATCATGCAGATACATTCACATTCAACATAAAACAAAAAATAAAACAAACAAAGAAAAAGGCGATCGCTGTAAGTCCCGCCTCCATCAGCTAATCAGCTGACAGGTGCGTCAGAGCGCGTCACGAGGGAGCGCCAAATTCAAATAAACTATCTTTCACCTATCTTCTTTCATTCTTTTTTCCGGTGGATTGTCTCATTCTGTTTGTGACACTGTACGCTGCAAAACCATGCCGTTTTTTTACTACAAAGACACAGTTCTCTTACGAGAGTTCTCTCGTACTGCGTCTTAGCTAAGACGCTACGGGAAAAGTCTCTTTTCACGATACACTGAAGCAAAAAATTATCCTTAATTTTGAATTATTGTAAAGCGCATTTGCAGCAGCACACAGCCATAGGCGAGACGGCTCGCTCGCTCATTGGCTGCTCTGCGGCAACTGCATAAGCCTATCGAGCGCAGGCTGATGCAACATCAGACCAGCTTCGCGCCCTCCATGCCACTTCCCGCCAAAACGGGTGTGGCCTAGCCCTATAAAGGGAGCTCGAAAAGGCTGACTCACCTGATTTTTCATCTCTTCAGCGAAGCTCACGCATCGTTGATCACGAGAAGAAGCAACGCGTCGTCTGATAAGCATCTCAGCGGGACGAGCCATTCCTGAAGCTGCTGGCAACGCCGCCTTCCACTGCCATTCCTGCTGCGCTCTCCGGCGCCCATATCCTTTTCAATTCCTTTTATCCTGTTCGCAGGGCGAACACACACTCGTAAAAGAGCTGCGTCTTTTTAAAGATGCCTTCTTGCGGCTCGTGCAGAGCCCCACTCAGCGAGGGAGACCGTCACGTCATCTGTGTCTCCTGCCTGGGTGAAGATCATGCAGCGTTCGCTGACGGCGGATGCCCTCACTGTGAGCTGTTGCCAATGGTGACTCTGAGGACTCGCTTGGCATTTTTCTCAGAGCCTGCAGTCTGCACTGCGCTGCGGCGCCGTAAAAAGCGCCGCTTCCAGCGGATTCCATAACCGTCTCCAGCTCAACCGCGCTCGCCGGTTCGCCCTGCTTCACCGGCCTCCCCTGCATCGCTTCCCGATGGTCAGCGCCCGCTGTCTGCCGCCGCATCTTCCGAGGAAGTCGATCTCGGGGCCGCGTCGGGGGAAGAGGACATGTGCTCTCTGCTAGCTTCGGGCAGTGAGGGCTGGGCGAGCTCCGGGGATCTCGCGCCTTCTGCTCAGAAGCCCAGCAGACGAGCTGACATCGAGAAGGAGCTGATGCGAGTGCTCACGCTGGCCGCGACGAGCCTCGGCCTCGAGTGGTCTGCACCAGGGCCCCCCTCTCGTTCCCGGCTGGATGGTTGTTTCCTTTCGGATGAGCGTACTTCTCCGAACTCAAAGCCCGCCTCATTTCTTCCTGAGCTTCACGAAGAGGTGGCAAAGGCTTGGAACGCTCCATATTCAGCGCGAACTCGTTCGTCTGTCTCACTAGCATTCTCCACACTGGATGATGCTAAAAACAGGAACTACCAGTCACTTCCGCCGGTGGAACAGGCGACAGCGACGCACCTTTGCCCGCCCTCTGCTGGACGGTGGACGAAAGCGGTGTTGCCATCTAAAGCCTGCCGCATGAGGTCATCTCTTCTCGCGCGGATCTTTTCTGCTGCTGGGCAGGCTGCGTCTGCACTACACACCATGGCCACGCTGCAGATATTCCAGGGTGATCTCCACCGTATGCTGGACGAAATGGGACCTGAGGCTATCTGTCTCGCGGATTTGAGGAGTGCTTCGGATCTCTTTCTTCACGCTACTAAATCCGCTGCACAGGCCATGGGACGAGTTATGGCTTCCGCTACGGTGGCTGAGAGGCATCTATTGCTGACGCTCTCAGACATGGCAGAGTCTGAACGCACTGCGTTCCTCGACGCCCCGCTGACTCCCGCTGGCCTCTTCGGATCTTCTGTCAACGAGTTCGTTGAGAGATTCGTCAAGGACCAGAAAGCGTCGCAAGCATTCAAGCACTTCCTCCCGAATCGCTCCGGTTCTGCAGCGAGTCATGCTAGACTGGCCCCGCAAAGCTCTCAGCCACACCGCCCGCCTCCTGCTGCTTCATCGCAACAGCGTCAGCAACGCAGCTTGAGACCCCGTTCTCGCTCTACCGGCCGTCGCCCCGCGCCACAGGGATTACGGTGAGGCCGGAAGCCCCGAAGCCATCCTAGCACTCCTAGGAAATCGCCTGTGTACGAGTCCCGCCGCGGCCGAACTCTCACCCAAGCGCGCCGCTGTTTCAGTTCCAGGGATTGTGACTGTCTCAGCGTCTTTTGCAATGCGCAAGCCTGTACAGTTGCCCGCTTGCCTGCACACAAAAACCGTTATCACGGCTACCCAGATATTTCCCGAAAAAGGTGTAATTTCTGGTGTCCCGGCCACGGCCGATGGTGCTATAAATGTAGTGACGATGCCCACTGCTCAGTGCCCATCTCCACATATAAGTACAGCCCTTCACACAGGGCTCGCGCCCATAAAAGCGACTCAGGTCGATCGCGCGCACTACATAGTAAACGTGCCCACTCCTTAGTGCCCAAAAACACTATGTAACACACGTCATGTGGTTTCTGTAAAAACGAAACCCGTGCACGTTCGTTCTGCCCAGGCAGACAGCGAGTCAAAAGCAGTAAATGTGCACGCTTACAGCCCACAATTACTCACAGACAGCACGAGTCCCACGGGACCCGCCCAGCCCTCCCTCACTCGGTTAAGCACCGTGGAGGGGTCGAGGACGAGCGATCTGCCCGCTGTGATCAGCGCGCTCCCCGCCTCAAATGTCACAGGCTTAACGCCCATGTTACAGCACATCGAATTGCTGCCGTTGCCTAGCCAACAGAGCGCGCTTCGCATCCAACCCTTAGCCATTCATGCAGACGCATGGTCAGCGCTTCCAGGGGTTTCGGATTGGGTGCTAGACATTATAAAGAGAGGCTACTCGCTACAGTTTTTTCGACGCCCTCCGCGCTTTTTAGCGCGCGTCGAAACTACGGTCAAAACAGAAGTAGCACACCTACTTCGAGCCGAAATATCAAAACTGTTGAGCAAAGGGGCTGTGGAGCCTGTATCTCAAGCTCAAAGCGAGGGGGGGCTTTTACAGCAGATACTTTCTAGTGCCCAAGAAAGACGGAGGTTTCAGACCCATACTGGATCTAAGACAGTTGAACAAAGCATTGGCGAAACGCAATTTCAAAATGCTTACAACCAGGAGACTCCTCGCGCATATTCACAGAGGAGACTGGTTCATGTCGATAGATCTGAAGGACACGTATTTTCAAATACAGATAGCGTCACGTCACAGGCGATACTTGAGATTCGCCTTCAAGGGCCAGACATACCAGTATACAGTCCTGCCGTTTGGCTTGTCCATGGCTCCTCGTACGTTTACGAAGTGCATGGATGCAGCGCTCGCTCCTCTCAGACTCAGAGGCATGCGAGTGCTGAACTATTTGGACGACTGGCTGATTCTTTCTCAATCACGATCAGAGCTCGTGGAACACAGGGCCATTTTACTCGATCACCTCGAGAAACTTGGTCTCAGTGTCAACTGGACGAAGAGTTCGCTGAACCCCAGTCAGACGATACTGTTTTTGGGTATAGCTCTGGACTCACGCTCCATGACGGCGCGGCTGTCGCCACATGGCCTCATGCGTCATGGCCTCAGCATCACCAGTTCTTCAGTTGAGCCTGCTCCGCATGCGCCCCTTGCAGTTCTGGCTGAAACGCGAGTACCGCGCAGAGCGTGGATATCCGGTCATTTGCGTCTCAAGGTCAATGTTACAGCCTTGAAACCCTGGACAGCGAACGACTGGTAACAAACAGGTGTAAGCCTGGGGACTTCCTCGAAAGTGAAAATGGTGTCGACGGACGCCTCCACTTCGGGATGGGGAGCGCTGCTCGAGGGCAGACCGTTCTTTGGCCTGTGGTCAGAACGGGAAAAGCTCCAACATATCAACTGTCTGGAAATGCTGGCAGTAGAGAACGCGCTGACGCGCTTTTGTCCCCGAATCAAGGGCCACCACGTCTTAGTCCGTTCGGACAACATGTCTGTGGTGTCCTACATAAATCGCCAGGGCGGTCTCAAGTCCCGAAACCTGTACAGGTTGGCGGAACGCCTCCTGGTTTGGGCTCAGCGCAACTTGCGCTCACTGAAAGCAGTTCATGTGCCTGGGCTACAGAATCTGGGTCCAGACAGACTGTCCAGAAACAACATCCCCACGGGCGAATGGTCTCTACACCCACAGACAGTTCAGCTGCTGTGGGAGAGATTTGGCAGGGCGGAAGTGGACCTCTTCGCGTCCCACGAAAACGCTCACTGCCCCGCGTTCTTTTCCAAGAACGAAAGCGCGCTGTCACAAAGCTTTTCCCCCCGTCACCCTCCTTCCGCATGTGATAGAACGGGTGAGGGAAACAAGATGCTCATTACTGCTTGTAGCACCACTTTGGAAGAACCAACCATGGTTTCCAGATTTGATGCAGTTAGCAGACACTGCCCCGTGGCCAGTGCCGTTGAGGAGGGATCTCCTCTCGCAGGCCAGGGGCTCGATTTGGCACCCTCAACCGGAGTTGTGGTCCTTCCATGTGTGGGCGCTCAACGGTTACCCGCTGATCTCTCAGTGGGAGTGCTAAATACTATCACTCAGGCTAGAGCTCCGTCGACTCGACGGCTATATGCCTCGAAGTGGTCAGTATTCTCCAGCTGGTGCACAGCTCGGGGACGTTCACCCCTTAGTTGTGAGGTGACGGAGGTTCTCTCCTTCCTACAGGAGCTGTTGGATAAGGGCAGAGCCCCCTCCACGCTCAAAGTTTACGTGGCGGCTATCGCAGCGTTTTCTGAGACAACGCTCGGTCAGTCAATAAGAAGGAACGATTTGGTCATCCGCTTCCTTAGAGGAGCTAGGAGGCTGAATCCTCCCAGACCTCCGTCAGTCCCTGTATGGGACCTCTTGACGGTTTTGGAGGCCATGAAAGGTTCCCCTTTCGAGCCTATCCAAACGATTAGCCTCAAATATCTGTCATTCAAGACAGTGTTCTTGTTGGCTCTCACTTCAGTGAAGCATGTGGGTGACCTGCACGCGCTCTCGGTGAGCCCGACGTGCTTGGAGTTTGGGCCTAATGACTCTAGGGTCATACTCAAACCTAGGCACGGTTATGTGCCGAAATCCCTCAACATACCGTTTCGGGCTCAGGTTATTTCCCTGTCTGCCCTGTCGGTGTCAGTAGAGGATGGAGACTCGAGTCTTCTTTGCCCCGTTAGGGTTTTAAGAACTTATGTGTCTCGCTCTGCTGTCTTGAGACAGACTGAGCAGCTGTTTGTCTCGTTCAGCGGACGTTCCAAGGGAATGGCTGTTTCGAGACAGAGCCTATCCAGATGGATTGTTGAGGCTATATCGTTAGCTTACACTTCCAGGGGCCTTCAGTGCCCACTGGGTGTCAGAGCACACTCCACAAGAGGCGTCGCCTCGTCGTGTGCGTGGTCTATTGGGATCTCCTTACAGGATATATGTAGGGCGGCAGGATGGGCCTCGCCGTCTACATTTATCTGGTTCTATAACCTAGAGGTTCCTGCCCTGCAAGCAAAGCTGTTGTCGGTATAGTTGAATCAGGGTCCTGATTGGAACTCTGAGATCGCAAGCGCTATGCGCTGCCGACTGTTATATGGGCAATATTGCGTAAGACCCACATTACCACATTGGTCAGGCCTTGCCTTGATTATGTGATGTCATATTGCCGCGTCTACGGACGATGCTAGATATGGGACGGAGGGTCTCCCCCCTCCTGTTCTAGGACTCTCTGTGAGTCCCTCGGGTGATTGTGCACTGTAAATCCTGGGCGTCGCTTCCAGGTTTATTGGTGTGTGATCTCTGCACGCACGGCGCTTTACATTGGGTTCCCGTAGCGTCTTAGCTTAGACGCAGTACGAGAGAACTCTCGTAAGAGAACGTACTCCGTTACTAACGTAACCTCGGTTCTCTCTAGAAGAGGGAACGAGTACTGCGTTCTCTGCCGTGCATACGATTCACTCTGGTTCGCTTCGGCGATGAAATAAATCAGGTGAGTCAGCCTTTTCGAGCTCCCTTTATAGGGCTAGGCCACACCCGTTTCGGCGGGAAGTGGCATGGAGGGCGCGAAGCGATCATCTGGAAGCGAGCCATCTCACCTATGGCTGTGTGCAGCTGCGAATGCGCTTTACAATAATTCAAAGTTAAGGATAATTTTTTGCTTCAGTGTATCGTGAAAAGAGACTTTTCCCGTAGCGTCTTAGCTAAGATGCAGTACTCGTTCCCTCTTCTAGAGAGAACCAAGGTTACGTTAGTAACTGAGTACGTTTCCGACCGTGAGTATTCCATAACGGACACAAACAGTTCTGTACAGTGAAACATTGTGATGGACGATGACATCGGCGGAGGGATTGGGGGAGGTGTCCCCGAAGCGTGAATCCTTATAAGGCAAGACAACTAGCAGTTCCTAACACTGTGTCTACACTGGATGCAAGCGGTGCGGCGAGACAGAACAATATAGAACCACTGCTCTAAAATAGAGATTCATTATATATAGATTAGTCAACAGAACTCAGCATAATCAGTGATGCTGTCTACACTGGATGCAGTGGGGCATGATACCACAAATCCCTGACAGTAAACTCCTGCAGCGTTCTGTTTATGATTGCTGACACAAAATTAGACAGACTTCAGCTGATGCAGCTCGGCGCCACACGACAACTTTCGCACACATTCTATACGAGCTCAATTTCCAATTTATTTAATATAAAACTATGTAGATGGTGCTCTGTAGTGCAGCAGGAATTTGAACAGTGTCCTGAGTCGTAGTTGGGCACCGTGGACAGACGCCTAATGGCGCCGCCGGTGTGCATACAGTAACTCTTAGAAAACAATGTGTTCGAATTTTAAAGACATGGCGCGACGTGGCGTGGTGCTATGCTTCTCATCCGGTGTGTGACCACTGATCTATATATTAATTCAATAGAACGTTAACACACACTAGGGATTACCAATATGGCAGCGCGGCAGCTTCACTTTCATGACTTCATGAGCAATCCAGTTCTATATTATAGATCAGTGTGTGTGACCCTCTTAATGAGAGATTACTGAGAATGGTGGGGAATGATTTGCAGATCCTCAATACCACTGACAAACATATAATCTTGTAAAATGTGTGGTAAGTACTGCTGCTCCATAGTATAAACAGAGTATGTGTGATCGTGAATCTCGAAAGTGATAGTGAACCTAAAAACACATTCAAAAAAGGGAGGGGCATCACAATGCCGGTGCAACATCGTGATGTCTATCAGCCATCTGCGATGGACGATGATATCGTCTATCAGCCCAACCCTATTATAATCAGTAATTATGTCCCCACTGGATGCAATAAATGCCTCATTTGTAATTGGTTTTATTGGTTTTGTCTCGTTGCACCGGAGAACACGGCATTACAATATGTTAGGGGAGTAACATTTCCGTCACACACTTGAGGTATTCAGCCAATCACAATGCACTGGATAGCTGGCCAATCAGAGCACACCTCGCTTTTCAGAACGATGAGCTTTGTAAACTATAATGCAACTATAATGCAACTATAATGTACATTATGTGGAAAATAATGTGGCTTTTTAACCTTAAACTGCATAAACACATTTCATTACACCAAATAAACAAAATACAGTTGTTGTTTTTTTTTTATAACGTCATATGAACAATTTAAATATCTAACTTTTTGGGTTTTGGGATTTTGTATTGGGATGGATGTTATTTTAATTTTAAGTTATTTACAGTAGATTTTAAGTGTAGAGTCAGTTGTTTCCTTGACACCCATTTTCCTCTTTTCACATCGTCCTTCTAACTGAGAGCCAGAAAATGGGAGACAATGGGGCGCTTTACAGAGCACGACAGAGAAAAATGGCAGCAACGTGTGAAAAGATGAAAGAATAAAAGCGCCATTATTACTGCACAGTAATGACGCCTGCGGAGGAAAGAGATGGCGGTGAAAGAATGCAGCCTAATAAAGACCTAGAAGTGAAACGCACTAGCACCATTACCCAGTGTGCTGCTGCGCTTGGGTGTCACTTCAAAGCATTCCCAGCTATTAATCAGATGCTATCCTACACCCCTTACCCCCCCCCCCCCATTCCCAAATCCCAACTCAACCTTACCTCCATCCACAAGCATTATCCACCTCCACCCCCAGAACTACACAGAGTAATCATTACTAGACTTAGTTCACACCTCACTCACAAACAAACCCTAATCGTACTATCAGCACCAATTAATTCACTTGCCACATCAGCCAAAAGACACTGATTTATTCTCAGAGCCCTACAGTAAGGATTCCTCTGCTTGCCTGGCTGAGTCAGTGCTTGTACTTGCCTAACAGTATTTTTAGTGGATCTACCATAAAAAAAATATTTCTTCATATATTTATACGAGTCAGAGATATATATTTATAGTTTCCAGCAGGGCCATTGACATTGAGAGGGGCGAGTCTCCTGCAGCAATCAGATATGGCCAAATTGTCGGCCCTCAATATTTGATATTCTTGATGTGGCTCTGCAGCACTCTATTACACTCTCTTTTAGTTTGCAGGATGACAAAAGGTTCAAAGTTACATTTTTAGGCTAGTCTGCTTCAGTGAACTAAGCATGATTTACATACCAATGCTTCCATTTTAATAGTGAAAGAGTGTAAGGTATAATATGTATACTTTAACATTCAATAATATCTGACAACTGTTTTACAGTAGAAATGTTAAACAACCAACAGTAATGTCAATGATGTTAACTTTTTTTTTTTTCAGATTACGGCATTTTCAAAAATAGAAGCTATGATCCATGTAACAGAGCCTTTTTTTGGCATATTAGACATATAAATATGAGTGAATGTGTATATATAGTGTTTTGCAAAAGTATTCAGAACAGGAAAGTCAGGTTTCAGGCCCCACCATAGCACAGAAACTGCACTTGTTAAAATTACAAATGACTTGCTTCTTGTATCGGACCTAGGCTGCATCTCATTGCTATTTTAGTGCTGTGTTCGACACCATAGCTCAATTACAAAATGATATGGGTATTCAAGGGCAGGCTTCAAGATGGTTTAAATCCTACTTGTCCGATCGCTACCACCTTGTTTATTTAAATGAGGAGTCATCTCAATTATCACCAGTAAAGTATGGAGTGCCACAAGGATCTGTCCTAGGTCCTCTGCTATTTTCAATATACATGTTACCTTGGTAATATTATTAGAAAATATGGGATTAGTTACACTGTAATGCTGATGATACTCAGCTATATATATATCAAGAGACCAGATGAAACTGCTAAAATTATCTAAGCTAACAGAGAGTGTTAAAAATGCAAAAGATTGGATGACCAATAATTTTCTCATATTAAATTTGGATAAGACAGAGATATTACTCACAACAAAGCACTATATATACATTACACAGACAGACAGACAGACAGACTAGATAGATAGATAGATAGATAGATAGATAGATAGATAGATAGATAGATAGATAGATAGATAGATAGATAGATAGATAGATAGATAGATAGATAGATAGATAGATAGATAGATAGATAGATAGATAGATAGATAGATAGATAGAAAGATTGATAGATAGATTGATTGATTGATAAAGGAATAGTTAATCTGCATGGTTTTGGCAATATTGTAAAGTATGTAAAATAATCAAGGAGAGAGCTATAGAGGGACGTGTTGACACCTGTCTCTCATTGCATACAGTGGGCTCTGTGCCTGGACCGGCAGCCATTTACTGAAAACACCTGCCACAGTGAGTTTTTTTTGGGGGGGTGGGGGGGGGGGGGGGGGGGTGAGTGGGGGGGTTGTGTTTGTTGATCAGTCCAGGCCACTCCCGCCACGATACACCCTCAGAGCCATAAATCCAGCCTGGATCTCCCCACAGCCTCCAGAGAGGAATCATCATCGCTCCTGCCCCATAGCATGGGATTAACTCCTGCACCGCAGCTGTCTCTTTAATATTAGATAGATGTTATACAATTCTAATCCCTCGCACTAACCTCTTCAACCGTCTCCACACTAAACGATGTGCTTTTCGAACATATCCTAGAAGCTCAGCGTCTCAAACAAAGCCACTGTTTCAAATTTCCTGCAGAAATTCCTTACACTGAAGCAGTTTTAAAGGCACTTAGGATTCAGGAATATAAACAATTTAACTGAACTGACACTATCTAACTGAATGAAATAAACATCAACTAAATAAACTGGCTTGAGCTGAATAATGACACTATTGTCGATTGTGTAGAACTGATTATAACGGACACTTGTTTCATAATTGATTAATTTTACAACATTTACTGTTATTTTCCTGTTTATTAATGTAAAAGTGCTTTGAAATGATCTGTGGGTGGGTGGTTTTCCATTGGTCGTTTACTGGCCCGTGTCAATAGAGGAAATAAGTGTCTGTCATATTCTTGTCTGTAGATATGGATCCTTCAATGAAATCTAGAAGATTTCTTGCCACCTTTTATCATCAGCCAGGTAAAAATCATAAACCCAAATGGTAAGAAAGTAACAGAACACGTCTCCTCAACGGGCTGCATGATTTGAGGCCTTATTCGCATCTGGAGCACAAACACTGTGAAATGAGGAAAACAGCAAACTTAATGCTTAGTGTCTGGAGTTTGTTCAAATCATCGCTTTGAACAGAAATAGTGATGCTCAACTTTGCTCCAGCAGTTGGTTATAAATAAATAATATTGCAATAATATTGGAAGTTAATACAAACATAAATAATAAGGATTTATTTCAGATTTGCTCACTTTTTTTTCTTTGAAAACAGAACAACACTGCGCTGTCATTTAAACCTCCCATCTGACAGAAAAAAAAAACATCACGGATCAGAGAGAGAGAGAGAGAGAGAGAGAAAGAGAGAATGACAAAGAGAAAGAGGAGGCAGTGTACTCTAGTGGTCAAAGTGTGCACTAGGGCAGACTGAGGACAAAGGCTATGCATGTTACCATGCTACTGTTACTATTGTTGTAGTATATAGTATGTATACCATGAACCATATGCAAATTTTCTGCATACAAAGATGGAAACAGATGATTGACAACATCTTATAAAATGCACAGTAATGCATTATATAGCAACTGTATCTACATGATTTTTCCTTTTTGGTCCTAGGCCATTTAGTATAAAATCAGATTCTTCTCTTACTGTAAATGCAAAAACATGTCTCCAAACAGTGTGTCTGGGAGCAGCACAGTGACAATGTATTCTATACGCTCACTCCGAGTGCAACAAGTCGCTGTGCATTTGAGACACAGGCAGCTGCGCTCAGCCTCCCTCGAGACTGATTAAATTGGAATTTCTGATGCTAATCTTTGTTTTTGCACAAAAGGGCCGACGCATCCTTGAAAACAAGGCAGCATGTATATTTAATGGCACAACTCTTACTCAGTACAGTGTAGCAGTGAAGTCTGTCACTCTGATGACTTACACAAACCAATTAGAGAGAAATTCTCATTCATGAGTGTGAACTGATAGTAAGGAACAGGTTTGACTTAACACAAACAAAGCAATATAGTGTCTTGTGTCTTGCCTCTTATTAGCTGTAAGTAAAAACATCAAGAGTGTATGATTAATTAGGGAGTGTAAGAATTATTAAAGACACGATAATCATTTACCATACAAATTTTCTCAATGTGCCACGTATTTCCAAGTAAAATAGAACGTTTAATGGTAATAATGGAATTGGAATTTGATTTTATGTTGGAGCTATGATTAACTTTTTATTTTTTGTCATTTAACTTTAATGAAAGATAATGAAAACAAATTGATGAAATATGCAAAGTAACATCCTAAAAATATAATAGTACAATAAATACAATAGTTACTTACTATAATATTAATAATAGTAATCCTTTTCAATTGAAAACACAAAATTCCCAATATAGGTTGTATTACATACTACTGTCAAGTGTGTTTTAAAAATACCATAACTACCATAATGGTGGCACTTGACCGTAAGGTTCTGTACATTAGTTTACATGACAAATAATGAACAATGCTGTTCAAGCATATATTAATAAGTCAATTTACTTATTTCCATTTTAAGATCAAAAGTTAAAAGTATGTAACGGATCTTGAGGTGACAATGAACAGTTGTAATTTTATTACTAAACATTAAGAAAGATTGATTACTATTGTAAGAAATGTTTTGTTTATTGTTAGTAAGTGCATTAACTAATGGGACATTTTTGTTACCAATATGATAGCTCATAAGGCAGACCCATGACTGAGGACAGTAAACACCCCTCAACATCCAGACGCACAAGCCACAACACGCTTTTCTCTGCTCTTTTCTCTGAAAGATTACAATGATAAAACAGAAATTAAAAACAAGTAATCTGGATTTTCTGCTTGAGCCGTTAATAATGTCTAACAGCTGTCACATGCAGCACAACCAGACGCGGCGGTTGGCCCTCGGCCGCCTGATGAGAGGGAGACAGACAGAGGGAGAGAGAGAGACGGTCCCCTTCACCTGCAGGTCCACTAAACATCACTTTTGCTTGTCTTGTCTAATGGTTTATTCTTCGAAAGCTGCTGTAGTTTAAGGGAAGTGTGAGCTTCCTCTGCTGAAGTGTAAAACACGCGGCAGGGTTTGAAAATGCGATACGGTTATGTGATACAGGAAGGATTGCCCGCCCAGCTTGTCTTCTCTGTGTAGGGTTGCAGTTGCCCGTCTGACCTCCAGCGTGAGGGGACGCCACGGCTGTGTGGCGCAGTGCCACGCTGCATACACACGCTTATCAAACTAAATATGAACATTACACAGACTTCCATTCTTCTAATATAAAGTCTCTAAAAAATAAAAAATAAAAAAAACTACACTGTAAGAACTAAAGGGTACAGGTTATTATAAAGTCCAGTCCAATTGACAAACTATTAACTATGAATTTACTCTCAATTAACTCATAATTTGCTGCTTATTAATAGATAGTAAGGTATCTATTAAGTTTAGGTATTGGGTAGGATTTGAAATATGTAGAATATCGTTAACGTTACTAATAAACAGCCGTTATGTTAATAACAGATAAGCTAATAAACAACTGGTTGATAGTGAGAATTGGTCCCTATACTAAAGTGTTACTGAAATAAATTTGTAAATAACAGAGAAAATTACTGCCAGCTCATTTCCAGGACAATAACCATTCATTTTACTGACATTTCCGTTAGCTCTAAAAACACAATGCAATATAGTGTAAAATTCCTCTATTATACTTTTTTTTAAAACTGAATTAAAATTATTCATTCATTCATTTGTCTTTATGACAAGGACTAATAACTAAGTAAAGCACACACACGTTTACACAGCTATGGAAATGAGTACCTAGACAGCTATTGTTTTCTCTGAAGCCAGCTGAAATTACTATAAGACTAACCCTAATCCAGATTATTGCGCTAAAAAATGTTTTGAACTGAAAGACATCGGGCTATTTATTTCATTTATCAATTGTTTTTACCATCTTAAAGGTTCTGGGATGTCCCCAAGTGACGTTTTGTCCAATTTAGCTCACTTCTGTGCACAGTTCTATCACCAAACTAATTCTATTGCTAATTGTACATGCATACACACAAAAACACAATGACCAAAGAGACATCCCTACAGCTGACACTGCACCAGCAAAATAAATAACTTTGGACATCCTGGCCCAGTTTGTGGTAAAAGGGATACAATAAAGGTCTGTTCACATTAAGAATGATAACTTTAAAGAAAACTATAATAATAATAACTATATAAGCAATCAATGCCAATGCATGATGACATTCTCTTTATTATAAGAATTCACTGCAGTTGTGTTATCTGCTATTTTACATGCTCAAGCTTTTTAAAGTCTGGTGGATTCTGATTGGCCGATTGTAAATGTTTTTATCATTTAACAACTGGACAAAAATAAATCTGAAACTGCTTCCAATGATATTGTTCCTCTGTGTGGATATTGCTGTCGTTGTGGTGTATTTTCATTGGATTGGAATGATTATTAAAACAGGGGTGCGTTTCCCAAAAGAATTGCTAGTTCCATTGAACTCTGTAGGTAATGACTGAACTTGTGGCCAAAGTTGCTTTTGGGAAACACACCCCAGGTTGGGTTTTCTATAGAAAAGCCAGCCATGAGAATCTCTGTCTAGTCATGTCCTCAACAAATACACACTAGCACACACCAGCCACACACAAATTGAAAACTGGAAACACCAAAAACTTGAAACTTTTTATGCATTATATCTGTTTGTTAGCACGGCAACGGCATTTTGGGGACAGAAAATGCATATTTTAAAACGCCACCATTATCGTTTTATGTGTAAACATCCAATACGGGAATCTTTGAAAATGGTACACCCTTGTGTACCGTTAAAAGCAAGTGCAAACAAACATACTCAAAAATGGAGTATATGGTGATTTTGTTGCTGCTTAAGAGTTTGCTAACACTTCTTCAGCAAAGTGTGGATTTACTTTACCAATAATGCAACCAATAGTGGAGATCATCCTATAGAACATATAATTGTCACTTCCCTACAGATACTGTTTACTAACAATGTGACAGTGCCAACTACTGGCCTGGCATACGTAATACAGCGTTTTTTGCCATTTTCGCACATATTTCTAAACATGTATCGTTTTGAAAAAGTTTTCGTGTATGTGTGAAACTTTTTCAAATGCAAGGAAAAATCTTTTCAGTTTTTCACTACATTGTTGTCGTGTAAACGTAGCCTTAAAACAACAAGAACTGATTGGATTGTGAAAACTTTGTGTAACATCGCAAAATCGAACCACAGTGGTTGAAGAGGAGGGTTATTCAAGAGGTGGAGCAAGTTATTATATATTCTGATCAAAGAATTATACAAAGACATCCTTTTGATGAATGTGCACTGATTAAATGTTCACACAGCGAGCAGGAAAGTGCATTACGTAAAAGGGTGCATTTTGATTTCATGTTTTTTTAAAGTATGCGGGATAAGAATAGAAACGGTTTCTAAATATATCAGTGGAGCCCTTTGATGTGGGCCCTAAAACTGTAATCTCATTTTGGAAGTGAGAGAAACGTTATGGCTTGCCAACCTCATATCTCCCAACAAACCCCTTCATCAGGTCTGCCGTAAACTCCAGGCATGCATTCATGACACCACTAAACACCTGTGCCTGCCTTTACATCCCCTTCCCCCTAGTCTGAGATGTTCACGCAATGAGTCCTTTAATAAAATCTCTCAGTGCAGTTATTTATTCCCCTCTGGAAAATAAAACACAAGGATAAGCTGCAGTCAGTAGGGTTAACCTATAAACAGAGCAGTGTTGCTGGGATATCCAGGCAGGATGTAAGAATGAGGGGACAGACAGGGACGTTCTGCCCCTCCAAGACAATAAAAGAAGAGGGAGGGTGTGTTTTTATCTTTGAGCAACATGCTGTAAAATCCACAAAGCTGTGATCGGAAACAATGGTCCTGGGCGTTGTGTGTGTGTATGTGTGTGTGTGTGTGTGTGTGTGTGTGTGTGTTTGTGGTGTGGGGGGTTGCAGGAAGGAAGCCAAGACAAGCCATGGTAAGAAGAACAGGAGAATCAAGGGTCTGGAGGAAATGGAGACCAAATGTTTAATGCAACATCAAGCCTCAATAACAATATGCTTACACATGCTATAAAGTTTGTACATTTCTTGAAAGGAACCATGAAACAATTTCACAAACCAGTCATGATGGTGTCTAAACAGTTCGAATTTAGGAAAATAAAGAATAGAAATAGGCCTAACTTTATTTTTCTTTTTTTTAGTGGTGTTGATGCTAAGGTGATTGTGGTTGCTTGGTTGTTGGTTAAGATAAAAAGCAACTTTAACTGATTTAAATTTGTTGTGGTGTTTACTTATTGGCTCAAGTCAAGTCACTCCTAAACATTGCCATTGACGGTTCAATGAAGAGCCTTTAACACCCATGGAATGGTTTCAGTGCACATAAAGGATCTTTATAGAGGAATAAAATGAATGTTTTGTCGCACTAAGAATGGTTCTTTTAAAAGCTGTTCACTGGAAGTTCTTCGGGCAACCAATCCAAAATGGTTCTTCTATATGATATTCTGATCTCTAGATATGGATTTTCCTTTAGTGAAGGTCTATGACAGTCCAAATCTCAATGCTAATCAGGAGCCCCTCAGTTCCAAATGAGCTGGATTCTAAAGAAGAAACCATGACAAAGTCTCGTTTTCAACGCTTAATTGAGATTCCTTTCATATCTTCACCTGTAACAGGTAAGGTGCTATGCCACAAAAATTTCCCAGAGATTAGCACAAAAGTCAACTTAAATCCCAGCATAAGCATTAAACCAAAAGGAACAACCAAAATAACCAAAAAAGGAGAAGTGAAATTGAAAGATTTTGCCAAAACGAGCCCACATTTCATAAGTCTTTGAGGAACATCGCTGTTTCAAAGCCAAGAGAGCGTTGCGACAGCAGCCTCTGTCTCTACAAACCTCCGAGTCCAATAGCAGCTGAATAATAAAGCCACTGAAAGACACCACAGAAGGTCTTTCACTGAGCCTGGATCCCAACCTGAATCTGAATGCATTTGTACATCAATTCCCTGAAATATTCATGTTCTTTGTAAAGAATTCATGTGAGGCCATGAGGGAGGCAGTCCCTGGAGGGATTGAGCAAATCCACTAACGCAGCTACACCCCTTCACGCCTGTGGGACGCTATTGACCGGTCCGTTCGCTTAATGAGAGAAAAACTGGTTTGGTGACCGTCCAGCGTGATTTGGACAGTTTCCTTAGCTAAGCCTTAATTAAATAAACAATGGTATTTGTTAAGTTTCATATACATTAGTGGTAGAATAATTTGTTATTTATTTTTTTATTTAGGTATTTAATATTTGGTTAATTTTGTTAAGTAATATTTTCTTGCAGAATAATACGTTGATTGACACTGTGGTGCTATCAAAGCATTACATTGTTTGAGCATCCTAAACAGCTCAATTGGTATTTGTTTTTCCGCCAAATGGCAGACAGAGGAATGTGCAGGAAACAGAAATTATACATTTCGCCTTTAATGGCTGATGGCATTAATAAAAAAAAAAAAAAAAATTATATATATATATATATATATATATATATACACATACATACAAACAGTGTAAAATAGCACAGTTGTCAAAAGTTATTTTTTCAGATCTTAAATATAATTCTGCCCAATATAGCGCTCTACAATTAGTCCTGGTCCAGGATGAAGGTGTAGCGGTGGTGGTGTGGTAATAACACACAGGTTGAATGTCACCACATGAATCAAGCATGAGACATGGTTGAGACGGTAATATTCCAGACAAAGCTATAAAACTCTGAGCTCTGCGAATTTTATCTCTAGGTACAATACCTCACCTGTCTCAATCATTGAACAGTGATGACAGTTAAGGGCACGGCTGCATGGTGGCGCAAGCTGTGAGTGTACAACCAAAAGACATTGTCATATCCTGTTAACAGCACACCTGCACCCTTTAGCTAACGTTAGCCTAAATAATCATTGCCCAAGACCAAATGGACACATCTACCACTATAAATATAAGTGAACATGAGTGTACGGAAACTGATGGGGAAATGCCTTGTAGATATTTCCTCATATATTTGATTCAGAAGTAACAAGACAGGTTTCTTTTTAATACTTTTTAGCAGTCTAAATTGGGTTAAATTAATCTATATGTCATATATCATATCAATATGTGTATATCAATATTTATTCTAAATAACTCTAAAATCATTATATTTTATAAATCTGTTTGTTCCCACTGAATGGCAAGATTTATCTGACTTGGAACATTAAGGCCTTTAGTAGTGCAAAAACAAGCATAATCTTCATTTAAACGATTTTGATTTATTATTGTCTATGGATGGTGAATTACCTAAGTATTGCCTTAATGATGAACAATGCAAAATGTGGATCTTAGTTCAAGAATGATGCTAAATACTAAGGAAATTGCATCTGACTAAACCTAATTACTCATTCAGTAACACTGCATTGTGTTGAAATAAACAGAAAGCTCGAATTTAGGCTATTGACTTTAAACATAAATTGAATCGCTAATACTCAAATATGAAATAACTATAAATGCAAAATAATAATAAAAACAAATAGCTAAGTAATAACCTGCATAAATAAAATTTTTAAAAGACTTAAATCGTAATTTGAGGGGCAATTCATGCACTACCTTCCAGAAAACATTAGCTGTTATACGCCCAATATCATCATAACCGTTGCCTGTCCCGATTCACATGAAACCGAGATGCGCTCATCTCATGTTTATCAAAATTACATTTACACCTCCACAATTCAGTTCATGTAGACACAAGACTTTAAAGTCTTAAGTAGCAAGAATATAAGCATAGCAAACAAAAAGGTAGCCTAATATAAGCTTGTCTATCTATCCACGTTGGTTCTTTGTAGCACCTAAAATAAGCAAAATAACAATAGGCTACCAAATAAATAAAGAAGCCTTCTTTAGCCAGATTTTAGAGTAGGCTATATGGTTCTTGAATTGCTATGTGGATTCAAATGTCTTTGACGTTACATTATAGGTTTCTTAAGAGATGTGTAGTCTATATCATAAGAAATCCTAAACAGCCTAAATAAGCAATAATCAAATACAGGCCTTATCTAAGCATGAACGTTCGCTATTCTTTGAAATAGTGTGTAAAATCTTTATTGGGCTTCCACGGAAATGAAAGAAAACGCAACAAACCTGAATGCGCCGCCATCGGTAAGTGAGATGGATAATATTTCCCGGCTGGAAAATGAGGCGCATGTTGCACGGAGCCGTGGCCGGAGGAAGAGATGCGGGAGGCGGCGCGGTGCACCAGAGTGGCCCGCTCTGAAAGGAGATGTGCTGGAGCGGAGAAATCACGACCCTCCATTCCAAAGAAAACAGCCGATATAATCCAAAACCAAGCGGAAATCAGATGAAACCTATGTACTGTAATCCGTCTGCGTTTGCTTTAGTGGAAAGCTCGCCTCCCCTGCTCAGGTTGAAGTCCTCAATCATCTTTTCTACAAAGAAAGAAAGAAAGAAAGAAGAGACGTTATAATCTCGGTATGGCACACCAGCTGACATGCATCTGCTTCATGCTCTCAGTATTCCACACATAAAAGAAAACTGCGATATAACTTGAGACCTGATTCTGATGCACATTCATTTAGAGAAGAACTGCATTAGTTTTTTTTAAGCGTCCATTGAAATGATGTGAAGAGAAGTGAAAAGGTCAAAGATGGCAGTGATTGAATAGGCCTAATAGAGACCGATCCTTGGTGTATGGATACGTGATAAACATGCATCTTTTCTAGGACGGAGAAAAATAATGTTTTACATTTAAATAGTGTTTTCGTGTTTTTAATAAGTGCAAGCAAAATACAATGGCAAACAAACGATATGAAAACGATGGGTTTGACAACAAGTGACATCGTTTTTCCGGAATAATGGATGTCTTGACTTCAGCCCCGTCTGTTTTTATTGTTAGAAGACTAAAACAAACCATTTACGCATTAATGAAATCTGATCAAATCAATTATACGGTGTTTTTAGATATGTGCATGATGTGAAAGAAAAAAAATAAAACATTGATTAGATGCATATTACTTCAATAATATAAAAAATTGGTTTTTATATACAACATTTTATATCATAATGACAATATTTTAGTTTTACAAATAGTAGATGTATGCACTTTGAATAAACATGACATCAATTTACTTTTAATAAAAAGGAGAATACACACCAACCCATTATGATTAAATCAAAAAGGCAAGAACATATAAACAGTAAATACCATTTGCTAACATAAACCAATTTTGTACTTTTTGGGTTTTATCAGAATATAATGACTGTGTGTGTGTGTGTGTGTGTGTGCGTGCGTGCGCATGTAAACAACTGCAATTTCCTTTCATATGGTTGACCTGTTTTAGCTTATAGCCTATGTGGAGCAATTCAATCTAACAGAACCTTGCACACAATATATCTTCTAGGTAATATTGTACTAATGTCCATTTGTTTTATCGGTTCCCTTCAAAAAGCCTTCCATGCTCTCTCTTTCCGGTAGACTAGATTTGAGGAAAATGCATAATGTCACACAATAAATGAATTATTTCAGGGGATTCCTTAATTGATATACGTGGACTGCTATCAATGCATGCATTATCAGAAAATATACAGCTGCGACAAATGCAGTGTTTTCCGCTGTAACAGGCCATGCACACAAACCAAGGTGGCCTTAACAGCGAGCAGCTTTTGTCTCCGTGTGAGGACGGCTGCTCTCCGTCAGCCATTACCGTGCAGATCCAACACTCCACAACAGCCGTCCATTACGAGCACACAACATTCAGCCATACACTGTATGCTCAGCTTTTGCATGCAGTTAAATACTTAAATGCATTGTATCGGCATCCGAATCGTGAATGTTGTTAGATATTTGCATAATCCCGATGCAAATATCAGTTGCTTTTGTCTCGTGCAATGACAATGCACATAGTAAAATGCTAGAAAATGTGTCCTTGTATATCAAAGTGAGCAAAAAGCACAAGTCAGCTGGGGATCTTTTGTTAATCGAAGACAGAAACTCACAAAAACAATCAGATTATTTTTTCTAGCTTGTCTGTCGGTAATGTTGCTCAGCTGGGAGAACGCCGCTTCCCGGACACGAGCAGTGAAACCAGCCTCTCTCATGCAGATCCGAAATAAATCCGAATTGATCATTACAAATAAATATCGATCAGCGAAGAAAAATACTGATCTGAATATGACAATAAAGGACAACTGGAAAATTCGGTTGATGCACGTTTCACTTCTATTTTTTTCCTTGTCATGTTTTAAATCAGGGACTGAGATGCAATATCTTTAGAGAAAATATTTTACATGTAAAAATAAAATAGAATTAATTTGTAGATATAATAATTAGCGAGCAAAAAAGCGCAGATAGTACAATATCAAAACAGATGCAATTGTAAGCGTGCGTGATAACAGTATATTCATGAAAATATCACTGGTAATTTGAGTAGTAAACCGAACAAGACCGTACAATCTTAAAATTAGAAAGAATAATCTCGCAAAATTACTTATTAAACAAATGCCTTAGAAATATAAATAATAATCTTTAAATTAAGAGAATAAATGCGGACTGTATAGCTACCTCGGTGATTAAGTGCATATATTTATTCAATATTTTATATTTATAGACTTTCCATTTCCCCTTTGGATGTTGCACCATAATTTTTTTGTGCTGTTTAGCTAACATTGCTTTCTTTTTTCTTTGAATGGCTTTTTGATTTTATTTGACGGTAGGCGACACAACCATGACATAAAAAAAAATTAATTACTTACTGGTATGTTATATCCTTGCATAACAATGAATAATTTTAATTAGAAATCAAGAAAAGTATTCGGAACAATGATGTCGCGTATTCTATAAAGCATATTTCAGTGGCTCAGTCCTAATTTCCTTCATACGATCGCAGCAATTGTCGTTCGCCGGTCTCGGGCTTCTCTAGGCCACTGAAGTCGCGAATCGAGTCGCGGAGCGGCGATCCTCTTGTCCGGCGCAGATCGTGCCTCTCAACTCCGCGAGAGTAAACACACGCGCTGATTGGCCAGATTCACGAATGATAATGAGCTGGCGTCTCTCGTCTGGGGACACTCCGCGTTCTGATTGGTCGAAATCGATGACCAATAGGAATTCGCCGTGGAGAGCGAGAGCAATGAGGCGAGCGGCAAATTCAAGCAAAATACTAAAGACAGGTTACACTCTAGACTGTATAAAAACAGGTTACACTGTGTTAAAACCTTCAATAGTCTTTTGCAAGCGAGCACAGGATTCCGACCTGGAGAAGATTACTATGTAGCCGCTGTCTTTAATAACATCCAGCGGGTATATATCATGTATTTCCATAAAAAAAAATATATATATTTTTTTTTTACTTAAACGCTATAGAACCTTTAAAAATTGAGGCAGGCTATAAGTGCGACAGGTCCATATATAGGCTACCTTAAGTATATAATGACTGCATTAGTTTATTTAACGCTAATAACAAAAGGCTCCATCTGGAGGAGGATTTGATTGGTTGGAACGTTGCCAGTGTATTGTCACTCACAGAGTGTAAACACGACTCTGATTGGCTGCTGGCCAGTCCGCATTGGGCTATCTGGAAAAAAAGAAATAACTGGATCTGCGGTTTCAAGGCGTCCCAGGTTAGATGTTGAAAAAAGATAAGAAGGAACCGTTTCAAGGCGCTCCTGAAGGCGGACCCTCTGTGGCCCTGGAGCTACTCGGTGAACACGAGAAGTACAGAAAAAATGTTCGATATGTTGGATTAAACATTCGTTGTGCGATACTTTCAGACCTGGAACGGCGAAACACGATACAGATTTCTGGACACATCGGTAAGAATGAAGAAAAACGAGGAAAAGAAGTGTTTGGATCAGCTTTACTCGAACTCATTTATTCTGAGCGACAGATAAATCAAGAATAATGACCGATAGAACTGAAACAAGGATGCACGAAAACGCTACGGTAGATATTTAATGGCAATATATAAAAGAGATAAAAAAGAAAAATAAAGAAAGAAATTTATTAAAATGTCTTCACATTGTTTTCTTCAATCTGTTTCGCTTATAGGTATGTGCTCTTCAAAGAGGAAATGTGATAATATATGTTAATATATATATATATATATATATATATATATATATATATATATATATAGATAGATAGATAGATAGATAGATAGATTTATTTTTCTCTCCTACATCTGTCGTTTATATTCCGAAAGGTGTATTGAGAAACATTTAATGCATTGTATTTTTTTCTCTGCATCATTGTGACCATGTGTCAGCATGAATTATATGTGCAGAACTGTATATATGGAGATACAGAATGAGTGATTTCCCTATAGAAAGAAGAACATATCAAGAGGGTTGAATGACTGGTCTCTGATTGACAGTCCAGCTTTATTTCTCCAGCTTTAAGGAAGCAAGGACCGTTACTATGAGATACAAACGGGTTCAAATGGACTTTATTTCTGTTTTTGTGTAAATGGTGGAAAACACTATATATATATATATATATATATATATATATATATATATATATATATTATATTCAGAATGCCTTTTTAAATTTCTCAGATAAGGTATTTTTCCCAACATAATGCTACATCATGCAATAGGTCCACCTTACAAAGGGATCCTGTACATTGTTTGCCATGCAAAACAAATGCAAATATTTTTAGTAAATAAAGATTTTTAAAAAAAAATTGTTTATCTTTTAACGTCTTTGTCTTTACAGTTCAGATGTGTGTGTGTGTGTGTGTGTGTGTGTGTGTGTGTTTTACTGTAATTTATTGTAACCTCTGATACAGCCATCTGTTATTTAAAAAAATAATAATAATAATTTGCTGATGATGCCATATTAAGGAAATTTTTACACCCAAATGAGAATTTCTCTGTTAGGTCTGAATTTAAATGCATTAAGTCCACTTTGGTTACTGATTAAAAAAATAATAATTCTCTACACTCAGTACATGTAACCACCATTACATTTGTCACATCATACATTACATTTGATTATTCTTTTACTCACTGATTCTTGTCTTAATGTGAATATTAGATGTTCTTTGAGATAACCTGACACTTAGCTAGATGCTTAACATGGATATAAACACAGATAGACCAGCCGGCAAGTAATTTCTGGGTAAGCCTATTTACAGACCAGTGTTCTACTTGTTTTAATAAACAATTGTAGTGATATAAAATTGATCTGTCATATATGATCATGTGATTGCATATGACAGTTCAGTTTTTACCAGTTCTGAACATCTGGGAACTTTATTTAATATTTTGTTAATAAATCCTTGATGGATGGTACTAATAATCTCTCTGTTACTTTAAATTTACCAACCCCCAAATACTGACGTCAGCTGTCTCAGTTAACCCCTTTTCTGCCATCTGAGTATCTCTATGTTCTGTGTATTAATTATTTTGTGTATTCCACACTGATGTTTTTAAAAGTGTTTCCAGGATTTGGACAAAATCATGAAGCATAATCCAACTGAAATTGTATACAACAATTAAAGGCAGCAGATTTCAGCAGGATTTTAAAATACATTCTCATATGTATAATACATATCCAAGATTATAACAAACCAAATTTATAAGTTTCAGCTTTCCTCTCAAAATATGCTGTCTGTGTGGAAATGTGTTTATGTGTTAATTACTATTGCACACTTCATAGATTCACTTTAGCACTTTCAAGCATCATTCAGTCAACCATAAAGGGATAGTTTAGCCAAAAATGGAAATTAATTTACTCACGTCATGTATGACTACCAAACATGCATGGCTATTTCTGTGAAAAAAAAAAAAAACCCAGGAAGAAAAAATGATTTCATACAGGTTTGGACCAACATGAGTATATGTGAGCATATGATGACAGAATTTTCATTTTTGGTAAACTATGCCTTTTAATTATGTAATTTGTTTATTTAAGGAAATTTTGTGTTAAAGGTGCACTCAGTAATTGAATGTGTTATTTGCTGATCAATATGGCAGCAATTCAGGGCTTATACTGACATATAAATTTGTGGATGAAACATCATGCACGAGCAAAAAGTGTAAAACAATGAGAGTTACTGACATAAACTGAGTATTATTTGTCCAGCATATCTGCCCCTATGAGGCTAACTTTTTCATGTACAATAACATTATGTATCCTTTGATCCCTCAGGGCAGTGTTCCCAACCCTGTTCCTTGAGGCACACCACCAGTAAAAATTGTCTAAAACTCATTACCTCATTAGTAAAGACCTCAATGCCTAAAATAAAATGGGTCAGATAAGACACCCAAAATGTTTATTGTTCATTTGCCTCTATAGGGCTGCATTCCACTTTGTTTTTAATAACCTTCCCTCACTAGCTTCCCTCCATATTATTGACTCAGAGATACAGTATTGATTCCGTTGCAAGAGAGCCTACTACTGGAAAAACTCATGCAATGGCTGAATTGGAATATCCTAAGCCCTTGATAACTGGGAATCCGCTATGGAGTATATATATATATATATATATATATATATATATATATATATATATATATATATATATATATATATATATATATATATATAAAGTACAGACCAAAAGTTTGGACACACCTTCTCATTCAAGGAGTTTTCTTTATTTTCATGACTATGAAAATTGTAGATTCACACTGAAGGCATCAAAACTATGAATTAACACATGTGGAATTATATACATAACAAAAAAGTGTGAAACAACTGAAAATATGTCATATTTTAGGTTCTTCAAAGTAGCCACCTTTTGCTTTGATTACTGCTTTGCACACTCTTGGCATTCTCTTGATGAGCTTCAAGAGGTAGTCACCTGAAATGGTCTTCCAACAGTATTGAAGGAGTTCCCCGAGAGATGCTTAGCACTTGTTGGCCCTTTTGCCTTGTGTCTGCGGTCCAGCTCACCCCTAAACCATCTCGATCGGGTTCAGGTCCGGTGACTGTGGAGGCCAGGTCATCTGGCGCAGCACCCCATCACTCTCCTTCTTGGTCAAATAGCCCTTGATGCCTTCAGTGTGTCTCTACAATTTTCATAGTCATGAAAATAAAGAAAACTCTTTGAATGAGGTGTGTCCAAACTTTTGGTCTGTACTGTAAGCATATATATATAAAGAAAATAATGAATATATCATAGGAGTGGGATAAATTAAACACAATCTGCCCTGATGTCACAATTGTGTTGCATTGTGGTGTATGGAGCCGCCTGAAGTGTACATATGAAGTACATTCACTTCCTTTGTCAACATCAAAGGGTTGAGGGTCTGTCCATATAAAGTTCCCTCAACCACTTCACAAAGTGGAACACACTTCAAAATGGCGGCAGGGATTTCCCAAAGGGAAAGTGCTTAGGGAAGTTCACAGGAGTGTGTCTAAAAGCGAAATGGAACATGACCTAGGAATAGGGTTGGGAAAAATTTCTCTAAAGGATCATGATAGCCAACCCTACTTCTGAAGGCATACCTTTCTGCAAAATTCAGTTCCAGCCCTTTTCCAATGCACCTGCCTATTGGTTTACCTTAACACTGGACACTTAGATTGTTTAGATGGTTTTGATTAGAGTTGGGGTCAAACTGCTGATTGGAAGCCTTATTTCTGTATTTCTCATCAAACAGACCCATATCAGCTCATTAGTTTAGACCAGTGTGTCTCAGCTCCATGCCCTGGCACCAACCTCCCAGAATGTTTTATTTGTCTTTCTATTTAACACAGTAAGCTGATGAGCTAAATCAAGTTTGAATCAAGCTGATGAGCTGAACCAACTTTAGATGTCAGTTATTTAAAACATTCCTGAGAAACATTTAAAACATTTAAAACTCCTGAGCAATGGAGTTGAGAAACACTGGTTTAAACCAGTGTTTACCAGCACTTTTCCTGGAGACACCACAATAATACACATTTCCAAACTCTTCCTAATCAAACACACCTGAATCAGCTCATTACTAGAGGCTCCAAAGCCTAAAATGGATTGGTCAGATAGGATTTCAAAAATGCATATAGTTGTGGTGCCTTTAAGAAAAGAGTTGTGAATCACTGGTTTGGTCATGTCCAGTCCTGATCTTTTAGGGCCACCATTGGCTGTGTCCGAAAGGCAGCTGACTTGCTGCCTCCCTGCCTCATGAGGTAATGACTTTGCAGGCAGCATTTTTGCATGAAGGCACCTCATGAAACTGATTTCATACCGACTTTTGAGGCAGCTTAACGGTTTAATGATCTACAACAAAATGGAACGAGTTTTGGTAATAACTAAACAAATATTGAATTACTTTTATACTGATTTATCGCATAATAACATCAATGGACGTATAATACACCCGGCGCAATGTGACGCAAGGCACAGCGAAAGTGTATTTGCTAGTTTCAGTCCGGCGCTGTTCACATTTTCCCATCCAGCACCATGTCATTTAATTAGCAAATGCATTTGTGCCCATTTGTGCGCCCAAGGGCGTGCTGGTCTAAAAAAGAGGTGTGTTTAGGCGCATTGCTGGCGCAATGCTATTTTAAGGAGCTCTAAAAAGACTGCACCATAGACCAACTCAAACCTGGTCTAAAGTCTGGCGCAATGTTTTTTCTTTGTTATTTAAAGAGCGTGTAAGTATAGGCGGGTCCACACTCTGCTTAATAAACACAGGGATGCACAGCAGCACACAAACATGCCAAATATTAAAAATTATAGGATTGCAATGCATAACATTTTTTTTGTAGGCTAAAAAAAAAATATATATATATATAAATATATAATATTTATATATAAAAAAAAAATATATAAATGCCTACATGTCATAATGGATAATCATCGCATGTATCAGAATTAGGCTATCTATTTGCTTGCACACGAGCAGCTCCGTTTAATCTCGGAGACGCGTTCTGTCTTTACGTTTGCCAAATTCCGCCATGTAAATAGCAAATCTGTCATTGCACGAGCGCAACTGGCTCTTAAAGGGAATGGAAGATGAGACTCTAATTGGTTTATTGCACGTTACACCCAAAAAAAAACTCCAATTACCCATTAAGAGAATAGGGACAACCCGTTTAGACCATGCGCCTGGGCACCAACCGTTTTTCCGTCGTTAAAATAGCAAAAGTGGATTTGGACATGCCCTGAGTGCACCTGCACATTGCACTTTACACTTTGCATTAAGATCGCTAAAATACGGCCCCAAAACTGCAAAAAGTTATTCAGAAATATAAATTTACATACAAACCCGATTCTGTACAAATTATAATAATTTAAAAATCTCATAAACTTATATTTTATTCACAATAGAATATAAATAATATATCAAATGTTTAAAAAGTGAGACATTTTAAAATATCATGCTAAATATTGTCTCATTTTGGATTTCATGAGAGCTACACATTCCAAAAAAGTTGGGACAGGTAGCAATAAGAGGCCGGAAAAGTACAGGAACAGCTGGAGGACCAATTTGCAACTTATTAGGTCAATTGGCAACATGATTGGGTATAAAAAGAGCCTCTCAGAGTGGCAGTGTCTCTCAGAAGTCAAGATGGGCAGAGGATCACCAATTCCCCCAATGCTGCGGTGAAAAATAGTGGAGCAATATCAGAAAGGAGTTTCTCAGAGAAAAATTGCAAAGAGTTTGAAGTTATCATCATCTGCAGTGCATAATATCATCCAAAGATTTAGAGAATCTGGAACATTCTCTGTGCTTAAGGGTCAAGGCCCGGAAGACCATACTGGATGCCCATGATCTTCGGGCCCTTAGACGACACTGAATCACATACAGGAATGCTACTGTAATGGAAATCATTACGCCGTTGCTGGCTAAGACTCTATAGGTCAAAAAAGAAGCCATATCTAACATTATCCAGAAGCACAGGCGTTTTCTCTTATCTCTTATCATTTAAAATGGACTGTGGCAAAGTGGAAAACTTTTCTGTGGCAGACAAATCAAAATTTGAAGATCTTTTTGGAAAACTGGGACGCCATGTCATCTGGACTAAAGAGGACAAGGACAACCCAAGTTGTTATCAGCGCTCAATTCAGAAGCCTGCATCTCTGATGGTATGGGGTTGAGTGTGTGTGGCATATGCAGCTTACACATCTGGAAAGGCACCATCAATGCTGAAAGGTATATCCAAGTTCTAGAACAACATATGCTCCCATCCAGACATTGTCTCTTTCCGGGAAGACCTTGCCTTTTCCAACATGACAATGATAGACCACATACTGCATCAATTACAACATCATGGTTGTGTAGAAGAAAGATCCGGGTACTGAAATAGCTAGTCTGCAGTCCAGATCTTTCACCCATAGAAAACATTTGGTGCATCATAAAGAGGAAGATGTGACAAAGAAGATCTAAGACAGTTGAGCAGCTAGAAGCCTGTATTAGACAAGATTGGGACAGCATTCTTATTCCTAAACTTGAGCAACTTGTCTCCTTAGTCCCCAGACGTTTGCAGACTGTAATAAAAGAAAAGGGGATGCCACACAGTGGTAAACATGGCCTTGACCCAACTTTTTTTAAATGTGTTGATGCCATGAAATTTAAAATCACCTTATTTTTAATAAGTGTCCCAACTTCCTGGGTTTGTACAAACTGACCACCAAATGCAACTTTCAGATGCCATCTTCATTTTTTAGCTTTACAGTCATGGAATATAAAGCACAGGATTGTGGGATAACAAAGGCAGTGAAGGATACATCTATGCTGCCTTCAAAATTAGTAAGTAAAGCAGAACTTGGATTCGGACATTCCTTTATGCCTTCCTGCCTTGGAATGCTGCCTCCGAAGGATGCAGCTATAGTTTTGCTCCAGCCACAATTAAACACACCTGAAGAAGCTTATTAAGGTCTTCAGGCTCACTAAAAACTTCTAAACAAGTGTGTTAGTGCTAAACTCAGCAGGGAAGTGGCCCCTTCAGGAGCAGCAAGGGGCAATCCTGGGCTGCATTCCACTCCACTTTTAGACACAAGCTCACAAACTTCCCTAAGGCATCGGGGATTCCCCTAGCTGGATGCCATTTTTAAGTACATTTGACAGACCCTCGATTTTGAGCGAATGAGCGAGATTGCTTCATATGTAAACTTCAGGCTGCTCCACAGACCCCAATGCAAAACGACTGTGACACATCGCAGATGGCCTGTAATTTATCCCCACACAAAACAACTCTATAGTATATAAAGTTTTTTTTTTTTTTTACATTTATAACATATAGAATTCTGTACCAATCAAATTCATAAGGGGAACAATTTTAACAATAAACCAACTCCATGTCTGATTCTAAGTGATCAAGGGCTTAGGACAATCCAGTTCAGACCATTCTAAGGGTTCCACCAGAAGTGGGCACTAATGCAATGTAATTAATGACATACATCCAGGTAAATGAGAGAGAGTGAAGTTTGCGAGTGAAGGACATGAAAAATGCCATGGTTTAGACTACAAGGCTTAAATTTGGTCCAATAAGGGAGGAAATGTGCAATACTGGGGGTCTTAAGAACAGGTTTGAGAACCAGTGGTTGGTCCAATTGTGCAAAACGTGTTTTTGCTGTGGTGGTTAAAACCTCAGTGCTAATCGAGTTAGATTAATATGACAGTGCCACTAAACTAAATGTGTTGTTCAGGTAGTTAGCTATACTGCTACATTGTCAGGCTATGTTTACATGACAACAATGTAGTCAAAAAAGCATTTCCCTTGCGTTTTTTAAAAGTTTCACGTATACAGAACAAAGTTTTCAAAAACGATTTGCGTTTACACATATCCCTGAAAATGGGCAAAAATACTGTATTAGGGTGTACTCACACTAGCCAGTTTGAACCGTGCCCGAGTGCGTCTGACCACCAAAGCGCGGTTCGTTTGACTAGTGTGAGTGCTCCGAACCGTGCCCGGGCACGGCTCAATTAGCCGGCCCTGGCCCGCTTGGAAGAGGTGGGCCAGAGCACGGTTCAGTTGGACTCGGGCACGGTTCGCATGCAGTGTGAGCGCTAACCGTGCTGGAGCACGGAACAGGACGGGTGGCTTCACGGTTTTGCGGCTGGTACCTTGCAAACCTCCTCATACGAGCAGCACGATTACGTGAAAATTTTCGGGACAATCGTAAAACGGGACAATCGTACTCGGGCCCGGTTCATGGCAACCGTGCCTAGTGTGAGTACACCCTTAAGTATGCCAGGCCAGTAGTTGGTGCCGTCACCTTGTTAGTGTTTGTTCACTCTTGCCTTTAAAATCGATTCATACTGCGCATGTCTACATATCTAACATGTACTACGCACGTGCATGATGTCACCATTTTCAAAGATTCCCGTATTGGGTATTTATACAGAAAAGATAACAGTGGCATTTTAAAAAAAGTAGAACCTTGAAATCCATTTTTTTATATATGATAATAATTATAGTTTTCAATCCCCAAAATGCCATTGTCATGTGAACATACAGTTAAAACGCATAAAAAGTTTCCCATTTTTGGCTGAAAATGTTCTTGTGTAGACGGCCCCAAAAAATGTACCTTAGGCTCAACAGCTAGTCACTGGGGCAGTACCCTCAAAGGGACACATTTGTACCTTATCTACCCCTAAAAGGTGTATTTGCTGTTGCATTATGAAATTGTGTTTTAACATTTCATTGGTATTCCATTGACCATGAACTTGTATGGACGCATTTGACACATGCACGCCAAGGCCATGTTTAGATCTGGTATTATTATTAATTGATTTATTTTTTTGATCCAATCACAAGTGGACAGAGTTAAATACAAATGTTTATGAGGTCTTTTGTCGACTTCGAAAACCCTTTCACCTGCTTGCCATCTACTGACCTAACAATATGTGAGAGTGTTTGAGAAAATGTTTTGAGAAAGCTCACCAAACAATTGATTTCAACTTCACTCAGAAAAAGGTACAATAGCTGTCACTGGGGTGGCGCCTTCTCAAAAGGTAAACCTTTGTACCTTATTTATTCCTAAAGGGTGTATTTTAGCATGTTAAAGGTACAAGTTATACCTAAAAGCTACGTAAATGGTGAAATTTAGTAACTTTACACCAGTGGCAGTTCTGGTACCTTTTTTCGAATCACAATCACAGTTATTATTCGTATCTTTGGCACTCACTTCCTTTTCTGCTCACTTGTAAGCAGCATAATGGCTTCATTCATTCAATCATATTCATATGCCACAGCTCAGTGCTCCTCCAAAAGTGATTTAGAGTTTGACAAAATAAGAGGGGATAAAATCTTAAAGCAAATCATCACAGGAGACACATTTAAAGAAATGCATGTTAAGATTAGTTGTAAATGGTAATGCGTCTTGGCTGAGCACTTGTGATCGGATCGCTGAAAACTCAACTGAATACCAGGAGTAAATAGAGGAACGGTTAGGGTTAGGGTTAGGCTTAGGGTTATATAATTAACACAACCTATACAAACCCAAATCATTCACATCTTTGGTTTTATTGGTGTTCCTCATAATAGCTAGTGGACTACTGTATAGCCATGCTGTAGTGATGAGGCTTAGGGCCTGCAATTTGAAGCAAGTAAAACAAACTCAGGGTTTCAAGATGGTTTTAAGTTGACAAGATCAAATCAATACAACCAGAATTTGAGTCTGTTTCTGAATAATTCATAAGAATATGCACAGGTAAATGTGATTATTGCAGTACATATCCATAGTGTGAAGCGTTAATAACATTGCACTTCCCTTTCTTGTTAGGGTTAACCCAACTGACTTATAAGATGATGAGATAATCAAACAATAAACAGTGATAAAATCATTATGAATGCACACACAGATCAACTGTAGAACATTAGAGCAATAAATCATCATACAATTATGAAGTATTCAAAAACATTTACCCAGCAAGGAGAAATAACACTAACAAGCTTGAGAGTACTGTTGAAAAAAAAAAATAATAATAAAATCTAAAAACCGTTGATGCTTTAATATTTGTTTTTATAATTATGCAAATTTATATAATTCCATAACAATATACATATATATATATATATATATATATATATATACATATATATATATATATATATATATATATATACATATATATATATATATATATATATATATACATATATATATATATATATATATATACATATATATATATATATATATATATATATATATATATATATATATATATGTGTGTGTGTGTGTGTGTGTGTGTGTGTGTGCTCTTGTTTTTGTGACATATCAGGACACAACTCTGGGTATGACACAGGTATTACAAGGAGAGGGTGACTTATGAGGACATAACCCATGTCCCCATTTTTCAAAAAGCTTATAAATCATACAGAATGAGTTTTTTGAGAAAGTAAAAATGCACAAAGTTTCCTGTGAGGGTTAAGGTTAGGTGTAGGGTTGGTGAAGGGCCATAGAATATACAGTTTGTACAGTATAAAAACCATTACACCTATGGGATGTCCCCACTTTTCACAAAAAAAAAAACGTGTGTGTGTGTGTGTGTGTGTGTGTGTGATTGTTCATGTTTACGTATTCATTTAAAATGAGAACAAAACCTTAATAAAATTACAAAAACATATAAAATGAAAGTACAAAAAATATTGTTATGTATTAGATATATATGAAAGAGGGGAATGCTGTCATTGACCAAAGTAAAAGAAAAAATGAACTCAATCGAACAAATCTTTTGAATTAATCACAATAATGAAAATCTGATTCAGTGTGCAGTGTGCTTTTATTTAAAGCATCAGAGACAGGAGGAGTGACTGTGTCAGAAACGTCCTGGTGCTCACAGTTATTTGGGATGTGTGAGTGATGTGTGGCTAGCAACCTAAACTGGCCTTGTGGTCGGGCACCTGGTGGGGAAACCAGCACTCTACAAACTTACACATGCTGGGCACCAGCCACCAAAAAACAATATGTTGGTGAGCAGCCACTCTTTTATTTTGAGCAGGGAACAGCAGCAGTATAGCCTGAGCTTCAGAAACTTTCTAATCTAAGACGTTAAGTCCACATCTGCTGCTTTGACCGCACAATCATCGCTCTTAAAACATCACAGCGTGCCCGTTTTCCCCTAAATCACCACTGACTAAATCTGAACAAAAGAGACAAATGGTAAGAAAGCCACATATGTGATTCTGAGGTCGCGCCGTGCCTTCCTGACTGCATGTGGAAGGCTAAAAGTGCTCCGCTGGGAAAACTGTGGCTAGTGAGCCGTGACACATATTCATTTACACCTCCATTTGAACCTGTTGTGCATGTTGACCCATAGTCTATCTTTCCATTTGAAGCCAGTTTTGAGACCAAGCCTGAAATGTTTTGTATGATGCTTGCTTTTTGTGAAATTAAAGGGATAGTTTAAGGAACCAAAAATGTTTATCTGCTTACCCCCAGGGCATCTAAGATTTAGGTGACTTTGTTTCTTCAGTAGAACACAAGCAGAGATTTTTAACACAAACCGTTGCAGTCTGTCAGTCTTATAATGGGGGTGAATGGGAAGCACGGCTAAAACATACAATAAATTAAACCCTGCGGCTCGTGACGATACACTGATGTGTAAAGACACAAAAAGAGCAGTCTGTGAAAGAAATTAAACAGTATATATATATATATATATACAGTACGGACCAAAAGTTTGGACACACCTTCTCATTCAAAGAGTTTTCTTTATTTTCATGACTATGAAAATTGTAGATTCACACTGAAGGCATCAAAACTATGAATTTACACATGTGGAATAATATATGGAATTATATACATAACAAAAAAGTGTGAAACAACTGAAAATATGTCATATTCTAGGTTCTTCAAAGTAGCCACCTTTTGCTTTGATTACTGCTTTGCACACTCTTGGCATTCTCTTGATGAGCTTCAAGAGGGAGTCACCTGAAATGGTCTTCCAACAGTCTTGAAGGAGTTCCCCGAGAGATGCTTAGCACTTGTTGGCCCTTTTGCCTTCAGTCTGCGGTCCAGCTCACCCCTAAACCATCTCGATTTGGTTCAGGTCCGGTGACTGTGGAGGCCAGGTCATCTGGCGCAGCACCCCATCACTCTCCTTCTTGTTCAAATAGCCCTTACACAGCCTGGAGGTGTGTTTGGGGTCATTGTCCTGTTGAAAAATAAATGATGGTACAACTAAACGCAAACCGGATGGAATAGCATGCCGCTGCAAGATGCTGTGGTAGCCATGCTGGTTCAGTATGCCATCAATTTTGAATAAATCCCCAACAGTGTCACCAGCAAAGCACCCCCACACCTCCTCCTCCATGCTTCACGGTGGGAACCAGGCATGTAGAGTCCATCCGTTCACCTTTTCTGCTTCGCACAAAGACATGGTGGTTGGAACCAAAGATCTCAAATTTGGACTCATCAGACCAAAGCACAGATTTCCACTGGTCTAATGTCCATTCCTTGTGTTCTTTAGCCCAAACAAGTCTCTTCTGCTTGTTGCCTTTCTTTAGCAGTGGTTTTCTAGCAGATATTCTACCATGAAGGCCTGATTCACACAGTCTCCTCTTAACAGTTGTTCTAGAGATGTGTCTGCTGCTAGAACTCCGTGTGCCATTGACCTGGTCTCTAATCTGAGCTGCTGTTAACCTGCGATTTCTGAGGCTGATGACTCGGATGAACTTCTCCTCCGCAGCAGAGGTGACTCTTGGTCTTCCTTTCCTGGGGCGGTCCGCATGTCAGCCAGTTTCTTTGTAGCGCTTGATGGTTTTTGTGACTGCACTTGGGGACACTTTCAAAGTTTTTCCCAATTTTTCGGACTGACTGACCTTCTTTTCTTAAAGTAATGATGGCCACTCATTTTCCTGTACTTAGCTGCTTTTTTCTTGACATAATACAAATTCTAACAGTCTATTCAGTAGGACCATCAGCTGTGTATCCACCTGGTGCCAACCCCATTTATAAGGCAAGAAATCACACTTATTAAACCTGACAGGGCACACCTGTCAAGTGAAAACCATTTCAGGTGACTACCTCTTGAAGCTCATCAAGAGAATGCCAAGAGTGTGCAAAGCAGTAATCAAAGCAAAAGGTGGCTACTTTGAAGAACCTAGAATATGACATATTTTCAGTTGTTTCACACTTTTTTGTTATGTATATAATTCCACATGTGTTAATTCATAGTTTTGATGCCTTCAGTGTGCATCTACAATTTTCATAGTCATGAAAATAAAGAAAACTCTTTGAATGAGAAGGTGTGTCCAAACTTTTGGTCTGTACTGTATATATATATATACATATATTGAATTTGAAATTGCCCGATATTTCCTAAATCATTTCCAAGTTTTATTTCAACAGTGTTTGCACTCATGCTTAAGTGTGTTTTATGTAATATAATAGAAAATGACACTTAAGTCATACATGAACTGTCTGAATGTCACTGCATTAGATAAAAAAGATTGCATCTCCAGACTTTCTCTACATTTACAAGTGTGACAGCTTTTCCACTAATGAGCTTCTTTTCTATAGGGGTGGAAGTGTAGCTAAATTGTTGTTTTTAATGTCACATCATAATGCACATGTGCCCCGAGGTGAAAGGTGTTGACCTTAACTCTCTCATGTCATTTTTTAAGTGTGGTTCATTCAAGCTTATCAGATTATGGTTCATGCAAATTTACAGATTCAAGTTAATGATTCAGTAAGCATGTATTTGCTGTAACCATAAATGAAATTAATCAGGAAAAAAGAAAAAAGGGTGCTGTCAAACCATTAATCGTGATTAATCGCATTTAAAATGTGTACTATGTAAATTTATTATGTACATATAAATACAAACGTATATATTTATGAAAAAATATGTTATGCTTATGTATTGAATAAATATATATATATATATATAAATGTAAATATTTTTGAAATATATACTGAATGTATGTGTATTTATATATACATAATAACATAGAACACATACATATATTATTCAAACAAAAACTTTTATTTTGGATGCAATTAATCAGTATTAATCACATGAAAGCACAATTTTTTTTATTTTTTATATGATGATATCAACCAAATGGATTTTCTTTTGTCAGTGTATAGAGAACTCATTTAGTATAATATAGGAAATAAGTGCAATCAAAACTAAAACCAAAACAAAGAAAATATTTGTCTTCATAATCCTTAATCAAAATAATAATAATAATAATAAATGTCTGGTCACACTTTATTTTAAAGACCAATTCTCGCTATTAACAAACCATAAATTACCTAAATTTGTATCAATAAACTTCTAACTTCCTGCTTATTAATAGTAGTTGTTAAGTTTAGGTATTGGGTAAGATTAGGGATGTAGAATATGGTCATGTATTAATATATTCTTTTAAAAGAACTCATAACCAGCCGAAGTGTTAATAACATACATGCTAATAAGCAACTAGTTAACTATAATTGGTTCCTATACCAATGTTGTTACTAAATGTCTAAATGTACTATCCTTTTTGGGCTAATAGTTGATTGCAATATTGTTTTATTCCCAAATAATCCAGTTTTTGTTTTAGATTACAGCTATAGGTGATGCAGCCTTTCTCGACAACAGTTACTGCTGTAATTGAGTTCAATAGTAATGTTTTAAAGGTTACAGCAATACTAGAAAAATAATGACATTAATGAAAATAACGAATAACTTGACCTTCAGTTTCCATGTCCTAGACAAAGGAATGTGCTGATAAAGTTAGTTAGTTACTTGCATTATCCATTCATATTGTCTTGTGCTTTACCACACAGTATAAACAAAGACTTCAGCATAACAACCTAAAAACAAGAACACACATTTAACAGTACAAAATAACTTTAACATTATCCTAATGGCATTTTTAACACAAAGAGAAGTCCTTCACACATGAAAACTCACATACAGACTCACTCCATTCTGGTGTGTAATGCCCATTACCACTACACAAACTGTTCATGGAAAAAAAGTCCCGTCCTAACACTGCTGCACATCGAAGTACACCACATTACAGAATTCAATTGAATTTTTCTGTAATGTTGATTTAGAGAAAAGCAGAACAATCTTTTACCCAGAATTATGAGTCACAACAAAAGTTTCGGACTACAGTCTGACTTCTAAAACATTAACATACCATTCTATTCATCTCAGGTAGCTTGGTGTAATGGTGGAATATGACTTAAACTGTGTCCCGTTTAGATCAACAACCAACAAACCACAAATATCCCAAAATCAGCCATCAATGGACTTCATTGTGTTAGAGCAGAAGACATAGCATGGCTGGACGCAACAATGACTGCTTCATAGTCTCCTGAGAAAAATGGGCTACTGTATAGTCTCATGATGAAATATGAGCATCTGTGAATGCAGGAAGAACCCAAATCTTTGCCCCTAATTGTATAATACATAATACAACAATATATGTCATTCTGCCTAAATGAAGCCACTGGGTCATTCAATTAAATGTTTAGCTTTGTCTCTTTCTTATGTTTGAAAGATTATTGACTGGTTACTATTCTAGTCAATCTTTATTTATTTAGCCCCAAATCCAAATGCTGGGTCAAAACAACCCAATCGCTGGGTTTTTCCAGATTTGATTTATTTATTTCATATTTGACCTTTTTTGGATCTTCTAAATGTGTGTTGGTTGCATGGACTTCCATTGGAGGAACAGAAACCTCTCAGGTTTCATTAAAAATAGCTTAATTTGTGTTTCAGAACCAAGGTCTTATGGGTTTGGAACGACATGAGGGTGAGTAGACGATGACAGAATTTTCATTTTTGGGTGAACGTTTTACCCTTTAAAGGTATAAAGCTCTGCTTTCATTCCGCAGGAGTAGTTGGACTCTCAGTAGACGTGAATGTCCTCCAGACAGTGGAGGAGTCTGGTTGACCGTTCCACCCAAATCGAAGTACAGTTTAAATATAGACAGGAGAAATGAGAGGATGGCCGGTTTTGGAGTTTTCTCACTATTATTTGTGTTGACCAACATGGAGTCCACCCTGCAGAGGAATGCCGCCCGTGGCTGGTGGGCGGCAGGAGCCTCACATGAGCGTGAGATTAGGACTATACCGAGAAGAACAAAACAGGAAAAACAGACTTTTTTGTGGTATCTTGATGTGATGTTGCTGTACTCCGTCTATAGATCCGTGACAGGGCTGGGGAGAGACATGGCAGAGGGAAGCTGAATGAAAGATGGTTGTGGAGATGAGAGTATGCAGGGTGTCTCCTCGGCCGTCGCTTCCTGTCCGGAAAAATCCATTTATCATTTTCACGTCTGTGTGTCACGGCTTACTTTGGCAATGAGAGAGACTGCGGTAATGTTGACACGAAGGATTGATGAGGTGCGTTTGGGGGGTGGATGGTCAAACCAGATGTGGACAGTGAAGCTGGAAGGAGAAGAGGAAAAGTATCATCAGTGCACTCAAGGTTATGATGATATCCTCTCCATATTTACGTCAGATGCTTTCTTGGACACCTTTGAGGAGTATACGTCCAAACTAACACTTTAACCAGAGAAATTATAAAATATTACTACTTTTCACTCTAGAAGTTCAGCTCTTTTCCAATAACTGCAGCGGAGTGGGAGATTCTCAAAGGAAAAATAGTTCAAATGTGGACCTGTTTTAGAAAAAATACTTCTGTTTGTTTGAAAATGTATTATATATTTTGTATCATTGTGCAGTAGGAAAGGTATAAACACAGTATTGCAATATATACTGTAAACTCACATGTTTTGTGTTTATATTTCGCAATTCTGGCTTTTTCCTCAGATTTGCAACAAATAAAGAGACATTAAAACATTTAAATTAGCTATTTTTTATGGCAGAAATGGGCTTCCATGGTTTGAAATGACATGAGGGTGAATAAATTATTGTATTATTTTTAGGGTTAATTATTCTTAAAGCTGAATTTGAATGTGAAATGCTATGAATGTGGCAGTTGTGTGTGCATCTGATTCATGCATCACTAGATTTGTTTTGTTTTTTTCCCCACCTTCATCAAGATATATGAGATTCCATTTGCCAAACATCTGGATCCGGCCACAGCTGTCACTCCACACACCTGCTCAGATTCCTCAGAAGAAAGGCTTTGTGCAACAGTAGAGCTCCCCACTGTGGGACACTGGCCTTTGAAGACACTTTTTAATTCAGAAAGAATATATATATATATATATATATACACACACACACACACACACACACACACACACACACACACAGGTAGATGGATGAATATATATATATTTATTTGTGTATCAGAGCAGGCCAAATTAAGGTTTTTTTTTTTTTTTCCGTTTTTTTTCATACCAAAGGAAGGTCCTGTTCATTTCAGTTTATTTACAAAACCAAAGCTAAAACTTGAACTTTAACCCTTTTCTTTTTTATTGCATTTTAAGCACTGCTTTTTCTTTAAAGAACTGCAAATTGTATTTAAAACAACAATAAGAAATAATTATAGTCATCTAAAGGGATAGTTCACCCAAAGATGGACATTCTCTCTTAAGTTGCTCTAACTCTTAAGTTTTGTTCCAAAACAGCACACTTCTATTTCTTCTGTGGAAACAAATTCTCAAAATATCCTCATTTTTGTTCTGCAGCAAGAAAGAAAGTCATACCGTTATTGAAAAACATATGAGTGCATGACGGCAAAATTTTCATTTTTGAGTGAACTGTACCTTTAAAAGTGAAATATCTAATTTGAAATGCTCAGAATATGTGTCTAATATGAATGAAAGTACAGTGTGCTGGTCTCCCTCTGGTGGCTGAAACTGAAAACCACCGTTTATTGACACTGTGTCTCTTGTCAAAGGTAATGAAGGTTTATACCCTACATAACACATCTGTGCCTAATGACTAAATAATGACCAATGAAAGCATTCAGTTTAGATCTTCTCTAAAAAGACCGAGGAATCTCTCTATGCAAGCTTCAGGCTCTGGGAGTTTGAGCGTGTGGCTGTTTGACTCAGTAGCTGATCAGATCCAGGTGCATGGCTTTTTCCATGTGCTTTCTATTTGAGCAGATGAAAACGGGGCTCAATTAAAACCAAACACATAGCCTGTCAGCCGTGGAGAGAGCTGAGCTTCGTCATAGTCTGGGTGTAAAGAAAAACACAAGTAAAACAATTACCTGAGACTGTGAAGACACACCGAGGATTTAGATGCACAGAGGAGGAAACAAATCATGCATCTTTTCTTCTGACACTTAGCTGGAATCCTTTCTAAATCAATAAAAGGAGCTCAGGGCAAGGGCCAGATCCCATCTGTTTATACAGCAAAGTACAACGAATAGAACAATGTTTGAATATCATCTCTCGTCCTTTCTTTATTATCTGTCTCAAACATTTTTCCTCATGCACCAAGCATACATCTAAAAATGCACTGAAGTACTTCTTTTTTTCAATGTATATATTTACTCTTTAATTTGACTGTTACTCATATCCTGAGCAGATGTGATAATTTAGGAGATGTGTGGATCATTAGACCAGAAGTGGAAACAGTAGAAGAACTTGATTAGAAGGAGATCCAGGTTAATAAGAGTGGATAAAAAAAAAAACAAATATGAGGTGGACGAGTGACTAATGTAAATTGGATTCGATTCGGTTTGATTTGATTTGACTCAACTCAGAAAACACTACAAAAGCTGCAGTGACTAATGCATTTAGTTTGAGATTTGATTAGATTTAACTCATGACTTGAGTCAACTCAGTTTAACTGAATTCTGTTGGACTCACAGTCTGTTTTAAAGTATATTCACTACAGTAAAAGGACAAAGTTCAGGTCATTGTCTCTGTTTGGCATGTCTTTGTTGTCCCTGCAACATGTTTTTGTCAGAAGGGGTTTTGGGTGCTGCGATGATGGAGCGATGGATAAATAATCCCTTTGTAATTACTGCGCTCTTTCTATATAAACTCTAGTGAACTGGACAGCATTTCTGCCACTGTGACCAATAATGAGATCATTGTGCACGGTGTCTGGCTTCAGAGCGTGAGTGGGCTTGTATGTGGTCATGTGTTGTGACTGAGGGCAGAGTTCAATATGCAAGGATTTCTTATCATAGGTGTGGGATATTTAAGAGGCAATGTCTGCCTTTTCACAATCCTGGGACGCCACGGATGCACTCAGCTCTCCAGCTGTGCCAGATATACATCTGCACACATCTGTTTTGTGAGTGATTTGATAAGTCTCTTTGAATCTGTCTTTAAAAAAACACTTTGGTCACACTTTAGTTTAGGGTCCAATTCTCACTATTAACTAACCATTAACTATGACTTTTGTCTCAATTAACTCCTTATTTGCTGCTTATTAATAGTTTATAAGGTAGTTGTTAAGTTTAGGGTATTGGGTAGGATTATGGATGTCATGCATTATATGTACTTTATAAGCACTAATAAACAGCCAATATGTTAATAATAGACATGCTAATAAGCAACTAGTTATTAGTGTGAATTGGACCCTATACTAAAGTGTTACCAACACTTTTACTAATTATTAATAAGCAGTAATTAGGACTTTACTGAGGGAAATGCCACTTTACCTAAAAAAAAAAAAAAAAGTGTGGTCAATATGAACTCAAACATCAAATTACCAAATAATCTGAGCTGCTATCCTTTACGAGTCTACAGATATGTTATAAATATATATAAATACAACATCTTTTCTTCTGGGATAGCTAATATTCTGAAAGAGTAAAGGTACAAAGCAAACAGAAGAGAAGTGTGTGTGTGTGTGTGTAGGCTGCTGTTCTCAGACCTATATTTGAAAAGAAAAACTCAATAGAAATCACACAGTTTCAGGAATTCTGAAGCAAAGAGCAAACACAAAGGAGAAAGGAACAAGCGATCAATTACTGCCCCCTCGATGACATGCGTTTACAGGCAGAAATGCTTTATCTTAGTGGGCATTGAGCTAGGCGGTCAGTTCTCGTCGTGTGTGCACTGAAAACACCAGCATTAAACGAGCACATTCACTCTTTAAATGCCAATGGAAATAAAGAGAGAGCTATAGCACTCTGAAGCAACAGGAGGGAAAATGAACAGAGCATGACAGAGAGCAAAGCTAGCACTGCTTGAAGGACTTCATAAGGTCTTGTGGCTCTCTAATATACGATGGTTGTAAATTCTCTAGTTAGTTTGCTCGAGGTCAGACGTTTAATGTGTTGCTTCAGAAGATAGCGAGAGCGTTTTACTGAAAGATCAAATGTTTATTGTCGCAACAAACACCAGCCAGGCTGTGTGATTTCTTACATAACTCAAATGACTCAGAAACAAGTGTAAATACAGCATTAACTCAAAGACAAGTTCAGACTGCTGTCTACTATACTGTCTCTGACTGTCTACTAGATGCCTGCTGTACTAGTCACGTCTGACCTCAAGAATGGGGTTTTAAAACAGCTAAAACAGGCCAAAATATAAACTGGTAGCTAGCAGTTTACAGTACGGCCTGAAACAAATATGCAGGTACATGAAAGTGGATAAATCTAGCAGCAAATGCTTAATTTCATGCACCGTTGTGTTCATTAAATGTGTCCGAATACAAAGTATAATGTAACAGAAACACACAGTACTTGTCGAAAGCACTAGCGCTAATTGTCTTCTGCTACAGTGTCTCATAGAAAACGACAGTTTTAAGACAGTCTGATGTTAGAATGAATAAAAACATATAGGCCTATAAAAGTACACACATTTCAAGGTAACATCCTTAAGTTCTGACTATCCCAAATATGTAATTATGCTGCTAGTTAGCTAAACAATGTATAGCATGACTCAGTTAGCCACGCTAATGCTAATGGATAGCTCTCTCTAGATATTATAGATTATAGATATAGATTATAAATTATAGATTCCCAAAAGTATCCCAAGCATATGTACATCTTAGATCACAGTGGTTCCTATGATCTACTTTGGCTTATGATGCTTGAAGTACTTCTTGCTTGATGCACAGTGTATCTGTTGTCTACAAAGTTCTGATAAATGCCTTTAAGTCTGTGACATGCATCAGATGCTCAATGTATGTAGGGTTGGCAACTTCAGAAAAATATCAGAAAAAATATAATATAATACAACACAAAACATAATACAAAATATACCATGGAACATGGTCTTTACTTAATAAAGCTGACGGTGACGTCATTTTGCACATAAAACACCTCTATATGAAACTCTTCTTTGATGTACACCGGGCGTTGATGCATATATGGAACAAGTGGCAACCCTAAATGTATGTGTTTGTATGCTTTCTGGGCGAACTGAGTCCATTTAGAGTCTGAAACAAGAGAAAGACCTGAAAATGTGCTTTTCTTTGAGGCGAACAAGGCCTAGTGTCGCATCAGTGTCACAACTACAAAATGTATCTTGCGTGTTACTCAATACTAAGTCCAAATGCTCCCGAGTACATTATAATATGGACTTTGACTCGAGACTGAAAACCAAGGACTACAACACTGTCACGAACAGCCAAAGGGGAGTCACATCCCGAGCTGTTGCTATTTCAGACCTCAGCTTATCATCTCTCGCAGTAATTCAGTTGAACTGGGCCTTGACTTTATGTAGGTCATCTCTATAATGAGATCAGCGCAGGGTTGTCATTCATCGCGATACACACAACATTCACATAGTGCTTTGTGACACTTCTTCTGTTCTTTTCAGGATGATTTGATTATTCCCTGTACATAAATCAGAATCTATACAAGCTCCTTCACTCGCATACTTCAGCTGGGCTTTTGACCAAGGGATCGATTTGGCAGCAGTCGACATGGAGATACATTTCACCTCGGGTTGTATGTTGGGAAGTAGATGAGAAGAGTTTTGAAATTCTAGCCTCGAGGATCTACTGTAAGAGCATCTTGAACAGCATTCCTCTCATTACATGCTGCTAGCTTCCTTTATGCTGTCCGTGTCGTTCTGAAAACAGGAAGCTGAGAAGCAAGAGCATTTGAGGAGTACTCCTTGTCTGTTTTAGACAAGAGAAAGCAAGAGTACAAAACCTGTTGGAAGTGCGAGGGGTACAAGCGATGAAACGCCAAGCTCCCTGGAAATGTTTTGTTTTATATTTGCTGCCAGGAAAGAAAGCAGCGTCGTGTAGCGTCGAGAAAAATAACTAAGAAATGCTGTGTTTGTATGTGTTGCGAGCGCTGATCTGTTTTGCTCTCGGCATGAGCGTGGGGCTCTCACTGAAGCAAAACACTGGAGTACAGGCCACTTATTAAAATACTGACTGCGGTGAATGTTACCGCTACATGATAAATGTTTTTAATAAAGGCTTCACACCGCCTGCATTTGCCTCCATTTAAAGTTGCTTTCATTAAAGGCACACTTTCATTATGGTACGGTACGATGAGGAGTGCAATGATACACGTGTCTAACGCTGCATTATTAGCAGTCTTTTTAAAAGAACAATACATGTCAATGCTGTTGGGTTTTGATTGGCAAAAGATTCTTCCTTTTCTGGACTATTCTAGGCTGAAATAATAGAAGATTTGAAGGTTTCATGCTGAAAATCTCTAATAGACATTGTTGGGGAAAGTTACTTAAGACGGCTATAGCATGGGTGCTCCGATGGTGTTTATGGTAAAGCATGTAATGCAGTCTTTTTGACGCAATCGTCCCAAGTTCGAATCTACCTTTTGCCAAACTCGTTCTTTTTGCTTTTCACATCACATTAGAAAGGCATTTATTTTCAATAAAAAATAACAGAAAGAATCGAAAAGTTAAAGATAAAGTACTGGGTATAGGGTAGGAAGGCTGTTTTTGTCCCAATAAGGCAGCTTCCATTTTATAATTTTAATAAAAATGATAATTTACACAATTCATTATTGCATACTTTTTATAATATATCCTACTACCGTATATTTGCACATAATAGCATCTATCGCTAAGAAAAAATGCAATTTTTACTTAGTGTAAATAGCATATACCATTACTTACACTTAGTGAAAATAGCCACTAGCTAAAAACAAAACGTAAAGGTTATATTTTTACCAACTATAAAGGCCGTTTCTCATCAAAATTGCAATGATTATGCCTTAGGCTAAGGAAATGCCTCTGTCTGTGCAATTCACTTCCGATTTCTCTCAACATGGAAAAGGAGATGTTTTAGTAAATAAATGGGCAAACAAGGTAACTTATTTGAAAATATTTTGTTGTACATTTAAAAGTAATGCATTAATTTACTAGTTAAGTAATCTGATTGCATAACTCGTTACTTTTAATGCGCTACCCCAACATTGCTAATAAACAACCACAAAACCTGCGGACAGACTTCTTTTTTGGAAGAAACAAAATATATTACAAACCAAAATAATTTTTTGCTGCATGGTCCCAGATTTTGTGTTCTGATTAATGCCCATTCTCTGCCCCTGTATCCATGTGCCTTCAGCTGTAATGTGGCCATGCTTTGGGGGGCCTATGTTTTATTAATTTGGAGATGAGCTCAGCTATTGATGGGGTTGGCAGCCCATGGGTTCAATTAGGATAATATGGGGAGTGGAGGAGATTATGGACTGCTATTTAAGTGGGGGTATATCTCTTCCTGACAGTTATAGTCCAAATGGTACAAATTGCACCTTGTCTGCCGCCAGTGTGCAGCTCAGGAATGAGCACATGGTTACTACACAGATGGGACATGCCAGATCTACCCTGCTTCTGAACATGAGACGGTTTAGGTGGGTCTTTACAGATCTGTGTGAAATACTGAAATGCTCTTAAAAGTCAAGACTCTTGAATGGTTCCTTACAGCACCTTAGGCTCAGCAAACAACTGCCTTGTAAAGAAACTCTTTTGGCTGTACATATAGAAATCTTGAGTTGCTCAATGGTTCTTTAGAGATGGAAATGTTCTTGGTGTTACATTTTTAGGTTCTTCAGATCAGTGTATGGAGCATAGTTGGTTAAATTCACTGAGCAGATAAGTTCATCCAAAGCAACTTACAAATGAAAAAATCTTGACCAATGACAAAATCTGGTCTGATTTGCAATGTACTCATACGACGTCTTACTAGAGAACTCAGTTGTTTTCGGTCAGGGACATCACACCTACTGGCTAAAATCTGTCTTTTGTCAGAGATTTGTCACACCCTCTAATCAAGAATGTAAAATCAAGTTAATTCTCTGACTTTACTCTCCAATTTCAAAACTTTAGTATAGGAACCAATCCTTACTATTAACTAGTTGCTTATTAGCATGCCTTTAACCAACATATTGGCTGTTTATTAGCACTTATAAATCACATATTCTGCATGACCATATTCTACACCTCTAATTCTACCCAATACCTTAACTTAACAACTACCTTACTAACTATTAATAAGCAGCACATTAGGAGTTTATTGAGGCAAAAGTTGAAGTTAATGGTTTGTTAATAGCGATTAAGTCCAATTAAGGTCCAATTAAGTCTTTATTTTTCCAATTGCTTTCTTTTTTTTCTTTTTTTGTGTCATTTCTTGATTATGTGGTTTAATACAGTTTTTTATTAAAAGGACTGTCTAATCGAATGGATTTTAATCAGCATTTGTTGAGATTGACAGATTGTAGGCATGCTGTATGAAGCTGAGACTACTCTTATAATGAAATAGAGAATAACAGAGTGCACTAGAAGAAAAAACTCAGTCACACTAGACTTTTCACAGTAGAATTGTTTTGAAAATTGCAACTGTCATAAGAAATAATACTCTATGGTGTCTTTTATATAAAAAATATACAATTCAACATGTAACACATCTAAATTAATATATATATGTAACAACGTACAAACTTCATATTCACCGAAAGGAGGAGGCGGGAACCGGCGGACAATCAAATCAAGACAACGCATCAGCCCCTCACGGACGACTGACGACTGAAAAGCGTAGTGTGGCCGGCACTTAAGTTTACAGATATTTCCTTCAACCCTAACACAAAACACAAAAATAAGCAATGCATAATTAAACATACAGGTAAAACATGAGATTAGTACTGTATGGAAAATTCCTTATTAACTCAGTAGGGCCCTATTTTTATGGACTTTCTTAGTGTTATGCCAACTTACTAACATTACATGCAAACAGACCTTACAGTCAAGATGGATTGTAAACATGTGGAGTACGTGACTAAAGTCTTGATGTCTTTAGACATTGTTTTACATTGTTTATACCCAAATGTTTAAGCACTCACACCTATCTATCTGAAACAGTAACAAAAGAAAAAAACTGGCCCACCACCATCAGCGCACCTCACGACCCTGCAAGTCAGCCAAAACAAACAACAGCAGACATGGAAAACAAGCATGTGTTTCTAGAGAAGTACAGCACACAAGTCACTTCAGCAGGCCCATCACTCAAGAAAGCCCAGCCAAGAAAACAGGCTGCCATCGCTTTTGCTCTTCCACTAACATGAAACAAATGTAGGTTTTCTTGACATAATGGGACTCTTAAAGAAAGTTTATCCAGAAATGATATGTCTGTCATTTACTCACCCTCATGTTGTTCCAAGCCTGTCGGACTTTCTTTTGTGGAGCACAAAAAAGAAACACCATAAAAGTGCTTAGAGTGCTTTTTTTTTTGAGGGGGGGGGGGGTAGTTGTCTATCACTTTATTTCTTATCTTTTTCATGATCAATTCACAAAAAAATTTTTTGGAGAGGGTAATAAAATACGAGATGGGAGAATACTAGAAAGAGCCTTTCAGAGTCTGCAGTCAATCAAACATTTAATTGTGTTTAAAAAAAAAAGAAAGAAAAAATAAACCTACATCTAGACTTTATCACTTGACTTTTTAAAATCAATGCACATGGAGTGCCTCAAATATTTGTGAACAGAGCTAGAAATCATGTGCTACACATCATATATTTAAAATTGGAGATTTTTCATGTTTACCATATTTGATGCACTCAATGCATGTCGATCATTGGAAAATATCGCCATTTGTGTTTCAAAGATGAACAAAAGTCCTATCCTATATGAAAATTAACAGTGGTTTTGACTACAAAAAAAAAACAATCTTAACCATGGTTTTGCTACACTAATCATAGTCAAACCATAGTAAATCTGTGGTTATACAAATGGTAATCAATACGCCAAAAAACATGGCTACCTCACTTTTACTGTAACAAAACCATGGTTAATTTTTGTAAGGGATATATTTGGAACACTTTAAGGGTGAGCAAATAATGATGGAATTTGCATTTTGAGGTGAACCAATGCTTTTATTTCATATAAGTCATCATATTATGGAAGCTAAAATGATCAAATAAAATGTTTCCCCTTTTTTGTGTTTTGCATTATCAGCTTTGCATGATAACTGATAAAGGGAACTCTTTGATTAGCTAACAAGATATCTGTAAAAAAGCTATTTCAAATGTGTATGTCTAATGGGTTTAAACACTATCCTGTGGAAAGTTATTATAACATCCATCTAGCTGATGTTAGGTATGCATTTGATTTCTATGAGAAGCCCTGAACAGTTCCCAGAAGTGTTCATTAGATATGGCAATATAGTTATCCCAATCAGAACATCCAGCCATTAATGTTTCCATCTAACATTAGACTGCATTTGCATTCCTCTCTTCTCTGTATGGAGTCCTTCGGAGGTTATAAGGCTTTAATGACAGGAGTGGCCAGTCATTAGCTGGGGATGGAGGAGGCCGTGAAGAGCTTTATTTCCACTGATGGAGTAGATGTTAGTGTTGGCTCACGATTGAAGACCAGCAGCTCTTGTGCCAGCTTCACACCAGGCTCGAAGAAAAGTAGCTAAGCTGTGTGTACAGTCAGTCTGATACATCCTTTCAGAGCTGTGAGAATCCAGTTTCACATACCGGCGTATAGCATGAATCTTTTTGCCAGAGCGAAACTTTTAAATGTGATCCGCGTCTGGAGAATGAATTCTATGAAATCTATTTTCTAACCAGTGTCTATATGTGACATGTTACTCAATGGGAGGACTGGAAAAGTATCAGGGATTTGTGACAACAGCAAAAACTGAAAGGTGTTGTCTTTGAAATAAATTGCATTGATGCAGTATTCACTGTAAGAGAAGAAATGTTTATTAAGAAAGTAAATCACAGATAGAATCACACGTTGATTTCATGTTGACTGTGATGATTTTATTGGCCTTGATAAATATGCATTCAGGCCTTATAAACTGCTATAGTCGTGTATTCTGGCTGCAGTCTCTCATTTCAGGAGCGGGACAAGGACCAAAAGGCCTTGAGTGTAACCCAGATTTTACTGGTGGATGGTAAAAATAAAACAAGGTATGTGCAGCAGACACCAGAATAAGGACAGCTGATTTAACTCTCTCCTTCCTCGCTGCGTTACACACTTTACCACAACACACGAGCGTCAACATGGAGTTAATATATTAATCATAAATGCTTTTTTGTCATTTGTTTAATGTTACAAATAAAATAGCTGTTTTGACTTGAAATGCCAGAATTTCACTTTCACAATGAATTTTAAAAATGCTGCTGCCATCTGCTGGTCATCTATTGTGATGCTTTTAGAAGGGCATGGAAGTAATTTTGATAAAACACTTGATTTAATACCATTTAAGTTTTAGCTAAAGTAGAATTTAACCAAGACAAGACATTTCTAACGTAACGTCATTATTTTTCTTTGCACATAAAAAGAAGATGAACAAATGTATTAAATGTTTGGAACAACATGAGGGTGAGTAATTAATTACAGAATATATATATATTTTTTTTGGTGAACTATCCCTGTGTTAAATTATAGTGAATTATTTTCAATTATAAATTATAGTGGTGTACAACATAATTAATTAATTAAAGGGATACTCCACCCCAAAATGATTTTGTCATTAATCACTTACCCCCATGTTGTTCCTAACCCATAAAAGCTTTGTTCGTCAGAACACAATTTAAGATATTTTGGATGAAAACCAGGAGTCTTTTTACTGTCCCATAGACTGCCAAGTAAGTTTCACTGTCAAAGTCCAGAAAAAGATGAAAGACGTCGTCAGAATAGTACATCTGCTATCAATGGTTCAAAAGCAAAGCGACAAGTGACAAGAATACTGTTTGTAAGTGAAGAACTATGTCAGCCGCACTATGTACAACAAAACAAAACTAGAGGTATTTCGTATTGCTTGGTGGGAAAGTAACCTATCCTACAGAAAAACATTAAAAACCACTAGATCTGATTACTTTTCATCTATTTTAGAGGAAAACAAACATAACCCCAGGTATTTATTCAATACAGTGGCTAAATTAATGAAAAAGAAAGCATCAACAAGCATTGACATTTCCCAGCATCACAGCAGTAATGACTTTATGAACTGCTTTACTTCTAAAATCGATACTATTAGAGATGAAATTGTAACCATTCATCAGCTACAGTATCGCATCAGACAGTGCACTATAGACCCCCTGAGGAACAGTTCCACTCATTCTCTACCATAGGAGAGGAAGAATTGTATAAACTTGTTAAATCATCTAAACCAACAACATGTATGTTAGACCCTATACCATCTAAGCTCCTGAAAGAGGTGCTTCCAGAAGTCATAGATCCTCTTCTGACTATTATTAATTCCTTATTGTCATTAGGATATGTCCCCAAAACCTTCAAACTGGCTGTTATTAAGCCCTTCATCAAAAAACCACAACTAGACCCCAAAGAACTAGTTAATTATAGACCAATCTCGAATCTCCCTTTTCTGTACAAGATACTAGAAAAGGTGGTATCCTCACAATTATATTCCTTCTTAGAGAAAAATGGTATCTATGAGGATTTCCAGTCAGGATTTAGACTGTATCATAGTACTGAGACTGCTCTTCTTAGAGTTACAAATGATCTGCTCTTATCATCTGATCGTAGGTGTATCTCTCTATTAGTTTTATTGGATCTTAGTGCTGCGTTTGACACAATTGACCACAACATTCTTTTGCATAGACTTGAACACTTTGTTGGCATTAATGGAAGTGCATTAGCATGGTTTAAATCGTACTTATTTGACCGCCATCAGTTCGTTGCAGTGAATGAAGAGGTATCATATCAATCACAAGTGCAGAATGGAGTACATCAAGGCTCAGTACTAGGGCCGCTACTCTTCACGCTTTACATGTTACCCTTGGGAGATATCATCAGGAAACATGGTGTTAGCTTTCACTGTTATGCTGATGATACTCAGCTCTATATTTCTTCTTGGCCCGGTGAAACAAACCAATTTGAAAAACTAATGGAATGCATAGTTGATATAAAACAGGATGACGAGTAATTTCTTACGGCTAATTTCTGGAAAAAAAAAAACAGGAGGTGTTAATTATAGTACGTAAAAACTCTGCTTGTAATTACCTAGAACACTGTCTAAGACTTGATGGTTGCTCTGTCAATTCTTCATCATCTCTAGGTGTGCTATTTGATAGCAATCTTTACTTAGAAAGCCACGTTAGCATTTGTAAAACTGCATTTTTCCTTAAATTATATCTAAATTACGGCCTATGCTCTCAATGTCAAATGTAGAAATGTTAATCCATGTATTTATGACCTCAGGGTTAGATTATTGTAATGCTTTATTTGTTGGTTGTTCTGCACACTTAATAAACAAACTCCAGCTAGTCCAAAATGCAGCAGCAAGAGTTCTTACTAGAACTAGTACTCAAAACTCAAAATACCTAGAATATCAAAATCAACCGCGGGCGGCAGATCCTTTTGCTATTTGGGGCCTAAACTCTGTTCGGGAGGCAGACACACTCTTGCAGTTTAAATCTAGATTAAAGACCCATCTCTTTAACCTGGCTTACACATAACATACTAATATGCTTTTATTATCCAAATCCGTTAAAGGATTTTTAGGCTGCATTAATTAGGTAAACCGGAACCGGAAACACTTCCCATAACACCCTATGTACTTGCTACATCATTAGAAGAATGGCATCTACGCTAATATTTGTCTGTTTCTCTCTTGTTCCGAGGTCACCGTGGCCACCAGATCCAGTCTGTATCCAGATCAGAGGGTCACTGCAGTCACCCGGATCCAGTACGTATCCAGACCAGATGCTGGATCAGCACCTAGAAAGGACCTCTACATCCCTGAAAGACAGCGGAGACCAGGACAACTAGAGCCCCAGATACAGATCCCTGTAAAGACCTTGTCTCAGAGGACCACCAGGACAAGACCACAGGAAACATATGATTCTTCTGCACAATCTGACTTTGCTGCAGCCTGGAATTGAACTACTGGTTTCGTCTGGTCAGAGGAGAACTGTGATGTGTCTATATAAGACTCAATGTCACAAATTTTACATTTCAGAAATATAATGTTCTGAGTGAATATGGTCCATTGAGTCCTGAAATCTTTATTCAGCCCTTTATATATGGATCTTTGGTTGTCTAAATCAGTTAGCAGGGAATTCTGGGAATGTCAATTTAAATCTTTTTCATTGCAAATTATATTATGACTTCTTTATAACTTCCTAAATCTGGAAAGGTAAGTTGTATTTTACTGTAAAATTGCATTAAATGTAAGGTTAGACCTTTTACAGTTATTCACACAACTTATTTAGTCTTTTACCATTGAAATTGCAATCACAATTTTTTACAGCATGGGTTTAGTCATAGTTTATCTGGGTGATAGAGAAGCTCTGTAAAGAATCATCTTGATTTTGAAGTTAAGCTATGACATTAGAAAGATTGATTTGGTTTGTTCACAACTGCATCTGCTGAACTCTTTAAAACATCCCATAGACTTTAATCATTGCTGGAGACTCTGAGATGGGCTATTAAGCATCTGCATAAAATACCCTTCAAAATGAATAGCAAATATATAACATAAAGGTTTAGAACACTGCTGCAACAACCTAATGTAGACCCATGGCTTTTGAGGCTGTACTAACAATACTAACATTTTTGGCAAAAATCTTGTGAGTCAGTATTGAATATCAATATAAATAAATGTATTCCTCAGAGGACTGATAAACTGATCCAGGGTCATTTTAGAGACATCTATCATGCTTGTGCAGTGAAGGAAGGCCTGTGATTTCTGCAAGAGCTGTAATGAGGACGCAGAGACAGGGAGCCGTGCTTACCAGAGACAAATTAATACATGTAATCTGTTATGCAGCGCAATGTGACAAGGACATGTAGTGCTCTAATTAAAGTGACCTTTTCCCACAACTCCTTGAAGCACAGGTCATCTCTCATTAATGGCACTGAGCTGTAATTCACGACACATCCAGAAAAAGGACGTTTTTTTCCCCCTTGCCTGTCATTTATTGCACGCATGTGCTAATGCAGGAATATAAAAGTAGGAGAATAAAGCAGAGCAGCCACGTATAACAGAGCTCAACTTTGACTGCCCACTTTTTCATTCATTTCATATATGAAAAAAAAAATCTGTTTGAAAATCAGACCTAAAGACAAAGATACTCTGTTTCTGAGTTGTTTTCCTAAGTAATTTCCAAGAAGCATTCCAAGTGGCAATCAAATCAGAAATGACAGTACAATGCCTCACCTCACCTTGTGGTGTATATATATATTTTTTACACATTTTGTTAAAGATAATCTAAATATATGCCATTAGATACCTCAATACCTCAAATAATCTCCAAATGTATTATGAAATATTATGATTACAATTTCATATAATTAAATGCATATATACACCTACTATAATCCAGAATTTTTCAATTTAAAATGATTCCATAATAAAAAAAAAACAATACCTATCTAATACCATTTTAAAAACAGACATTTTATAAAATGTTCAAGAAATCCTTATATAAAATCACAAACTGGCTTCTCTTCCCCTTTCCATAAAATTGAATTAATGAATGCCATTTTGTATGTATGACCTGGTCATATCTATTATAGAAGTTTGTTATATCATTAATTATTTTTCATTTATTAAAAAGTACAGATTCTCTATGGGTTTAATGTCAGATGGTGGAACTTTAAAAAGCTAAAGTTATATTAATGTCATCACTATGAAGAATGACAAATCTTTTAATCTTTTTATCAAACTATGGAAGTTGCAAGGTTTGAGGTAAAATAAGGCTGTAAAACTGGACTAATCCATTTAGACAATTGTTAACTTGTTAGTCTTTTTCAGGACAAGACAAAAAAATAAAAAATAAAGGCTAATACAGATGTATTTTATATTGTAGAATAATACTTGAAAATATCCTGAACTCGTGTTAACCACAGACCTTATTTCAGGCATTTAACCAGAAAAAAACAGACTAACTTAGGACTCGTTCCTGAAGAAGGTAGCAGTAACTTCTCTAAATGCTTCAGTTCAGTTCAGGATTACTGGTAGTGTAGCATTTAACTGAGACTTTTTTTCTTTTTAAAACATGGACATATCACTTTTACAGGATTTGTCTTCCTGATGTTATTCTACAAATCACACAGGTTAAACACACAGGTTTGCTTAAGAACATCCATCTTTATTTAGAAATGTAGATGATCTGAATGTAAAATGCAATGTACATCTTTCAATACAAAAAGGTATAGTAAAATAAACAACAATCTTTAAAATGCAGAATTTTGACTAGCACACAAGAAAACCTCCGCAGGGCTTCGAAGGCCTGATGCCTGGATGAGCAACCAGCTTCAGTGATGGTGGGGAGGAAAGAGATCCGGCAGATTACAAAGACATTTTCCAGATCCGCCCATCAGCGCAGTCTTTGATATTCAATCGACTGCTGTCTCTTTAAGCATTAGTGACAGAACTGGAATGGAGTTCACTAATCAGAGGTGCATGGGAATATTTTCGCCTCCCATCTAAATGTGCTCAGCTGGATTGCTATATGCTCCACATCAATATCCCATCAAGTGCAAATCCCCACTAAACTGCATTTTAATTCTCAAGAGCTGTTTTCAGAAGAAACGTACACAGTGTGAAAGTCACAAAAGTTTGCATCATAGTCAAGCCGTTATTGCTTACAATGAGCACTTTTGTGCTCTAGTTAGTCGAAGAGCTTACAGTACCAGGGCATTTTTTCCATCCAATAAAAAATTAACATAACATGAGCTTTAGCAGAGAGATCTAGAAAGTAGGAGCAGGTTTGAGCGAGGATGGAGATGAAGAAGTTTTACCCCGGTCTCTACGGGGTTTGTCTGTCCCTGAAAGTCACCTGTGCTTGGATTGAGCCCGGCTCTGTAAGCTTTGGAAATGGGCTTCCCTCAGGACACGGTTGATGTGCTGGTAGGACAGCAGGTCCCCGGGGTCCGACTGCTTCAAGGCACTGTGGGGACTGCAGGGGCCGGGGCCGCCGCGGGGCCCGAGAACATCCACTCCGCTGCTGCTGCTCCCTGCGGCGCGATCCGGACTGCTGATCCAACTGCTCTCGCTACTGGAAGACTGCATCACATGATCAAGATCATCAGTGAGAGGGGATTCAAAAAACAACAGCCCTGGAGCTGTCAAAAAAAGTCCCTTTGTACAATTCAGACAAGATTCAGAAATGTGTAGCTCAAACGGTTTAGATCAGATGGAATTGACCGGTCATCTTGTTCAAAATAAACTTGAGTCACATCTTTCTAGCACTGAGAGCTTCTGTCAGCCTTTAGAAGTAAAATATTTACTTGGAGCACCCCTGAGAGAAGTTCATATCTCAGTCATTTCAATGTTGACACTTTCAAAAGTTTTCAGCTCTCCGTTTTAAATGACAAATAAAAATAAGTATTGAACCCGTCACCATTTTTCTCAGTAAATATATTTCTAAAGGTGCGGTTGCCTTATAATATTCACCAGATGTCAGTAACAACCCAAGTAATCTTTGCATACCAAGTAAACCAAAACACTTAAGTTCAGAAATTAAGTTATGTAATAAAATGCAATGACGCAGGGAAAAAGTACTGAACACGTGAAGAAAGGGAGGTGCAAAATGACACCAGCTAAAATCTATCAGCATTTAGAAAGCAACCCTGCCCCAAGTCAATGGAAATTAATATTAACTGGTTCAGTCCCCCCACCTACAGTACCAGGATAATGAAGAAACAAGGGCAGACATTTCAACAGTGAACAAACCTCTCGATTGGTTTCAGAGAAAGAAAATAAAGCTGCTAGAATGGCCAGCCAATCACCTGACTTCAAATATAAAGTAAGAACTACAGATCAGAGATTATATAAGAGGCCCACAGAACCTTCAAGATTTAAAGAGAGTGTGGGGAAGAAAGGCCAAAATCCCACCTGAGCAATACATGTTTCTTCCCACAGGAGACACAATCCCATTCATTTCAGCTGGTGATTTCCGGTGAAGCAACTTCAATTTAATGCAAATGTAGAGCGATTTTTTGGAGCAAGAGCCAATAGGAAAGAAGAAGATAGAGCTTGATCTTCCTCCTCTCAGCACCGTAGATAAACATACACAATGGAAGAAACTATTCTCTGGTTCTTATTCATTTTTGTTTGTATGTACGGATTTAGTTTAGATGTAGAATATATTTAGTATTTTGCCTCCAAAATGTTTGTGCTTAGTGGGAAGAAACCTGATTCACTGTTAAGGCAACCAGTATTGAGACGCCCGCTAGAAAACCTCTTCGCCAGACAAAAGTCGCTGCTAGTGTGAACGGGGCTGAAGAAGTGTAGTGATGTGTTGTTGACTGCGCTCCCTACCTCAGACTCCCAGGACTCTCTCCCCGTCTCTGAGCTCTGGAGGGCTGAACTCAGTCGTTTGGCCTGAGGCATCTGAGCATCTTCATCATCTCCTTCAGCGCGCTGACGTTTCCTTTACAGCATCATTACAGGTTAAAGACTATCAACACAGTACTAAAGCAGCTTCTTAACACTGATGGCACACACTTACACATATTAATCATTGTGTATAACCATATTTATGTTTTTCACATACCATTATGTAAACTGTATTATATTTGTTGCAACAATGTTACATTCTAGCGCATGCCACTTTGTCACAATCTGTCTCTAGACCTAAAAATTGCCCCTCTGTGATTCATAAAGACATGTTGGTTAAATGATGAAGGAATGTATCAGCAGTTTGTAGACTCACCTGTTTTCTGTAAGCATTTTTGCGACTCCCACAGCAGATTAAGGGTCTTGAATGCTGGTCTTGAGTGTGTGAGTGTTTTACTGAGCCTCATTCGCTGCTGGATCAGCTGTGTTTCTCTGATCAACAACCTGCTGTGTCATGCTACACTCAATACAGCACAACACGTTTAGACACTAAATACTCTCATCCCCGTCCAACTGAAAGCGGGTTTATGAATTAGTAATGAGACAATTATAAATCGAAATAAGTGAAAGTCGTATTTAGTTGATTCTACAGTGATAAATGTGTCAAACTCTAAGTCCTCCGGCTAGTCTCTGTCATAGCTGCGTGCTAACTGACACTTTCACAAATTCACGCGTCCTGTTCTACTAATTTAACAATTTAAATACTTCTTCTTCCAGACTTACTTTCATGAACGAAGCAGATATAATAAGGTTCTCTGTAAATATAAACCGATTGTTCGTCTATTTGATGAGACTGCG